>NC_077230.1:331988105-332288105 GCF_027887165.1 Monodelphis domestica | reverse complement strand
CTGCAAATTCCTGATTGAACAATGAAAAGTCCCCAACTCATACTTATAGTGATGCAAAAACCCTAAGCTAGGTCTATTTTTAGATCTAATATAAAAGGGTGCGAAGTGTGATATTGAAATCACTTTAAAAAGACTGATATATATTAATTTAAGGTTGCCAAGGAATTCACTTATGAAATTCCTAAATGAAACACTCAAGTCAGAATGGAGTTTTATGGCAGTTTAATTACAACAGGAGTAAGAAAGAAGGAGAGGGAGAGAAGGAAAGAAGGGGACAAGGAAAGAGGTTAACTCAACCTTCTGGCAGAGCCAGAGGGAGTTTAGGCCTTGGAAGGCCAAGGCAGGGAAGGGAGTCAGTCCTTTCACTCATGTGACCGATCTGAAGAAAGCTGCCTGCGGGCCTCCTCCTTGCTCAAGCTCCTAGAACGAACTGGCACCTAGGCCTGTCCACAAGAAGTCAGCGAACTCCAGAGGCTGTTCTCTACCTCGTTTCCTGCGCCTCACATGTGCCAATGGTGGCTCAAGCTTGGCTTAGGACAACCCAGATGGGCAGTTAGTTATTTCTGATTTGTCACTGACTAGCACATGCCCATATAGTGTGGGTATGGACATTATTGGATGCTAGACCAAGTAAGATGGGGGAGATTTAAAAATCGCAATCCCCCTGATGATGATTGGGGGAATAGTCTCCCCAATTGATCACCAAACATAAGCATCCTGCACCCCAAAAAAATTTTAACTGCAGGTGTATACAAAATTTTACCCTCTAAGAGGAAAACTACAATAGTTATAGACAAGGGGAAATAGAGGAGAGAGAGAGACAGCAAAACCAATGTTTTGCTTGGCACATTGACAAAAGTCAATTAGGGGGCAGTCTCCTTTGGCATAAGAGTGTACATTCAAAATAAATGTTCAATCAACCACACCCCAAGGTTCATTCTGGAACTTCCTGTAGTGTAAGGGTTTAGGTATCTTTCTGCAAACAGTTCATTCTTTGGATTCAGTTAGTTATCAAGCTTCTTCTCTGAAGATCTATCTCGAACAAAATTTAAATCTTGGATTTTATGAAAATACAATCTCCCCCCCCCCCCGAAGAAAGTGTTGAAAAAACACTCAGTCCAACTGAGGATGCAAGGTTTAGTTATGGGGGTGTGTGAGTTAATTCAAAAGAAAAACAAAAGAAAAAAGGGAAAAATTAAGGAAAAAATGTAAACCCTTTATATATATTTCTTTTAAAGAAGAATTCAAAATCAGTATCAAAATATCAAAAATCTATGTATACAAAATTTTGAGAAAGGAAGAATAAATTTCTCACAGGCCCCTGTATTAGGGTCCAGTTAAGTAATTTCTAATCCCACAAGTATGTAGGACAGAATGCAGTAATATTTCACTTACCCATTTGCAGCCAAGGCTACAGGAAGTTGCCATACTATAGGAGAGAGAAAAGGACCAGATTTTTATTTTAATAGGGAAGTGTCATTCCCTGGTCTGATTTTACCTTCATTATCAGGGATAGAGGGAGCCAGGATGATAGCCAACCTTTGGTACTTCTCTGTAAGTATTTTCACGAAGAGTGTGGATACAAGGAAGGCCTATGTCTTAACGTATGTCAAGTGTCGCAACCTCGAGTCTCACGCTCGGTTCAAGTCCTTAGTATTGGCTTAGAAGTGCATCAATCCTACCTGGATTGATTTTTTATTTTTAGACCTGTGAGCTCTTTTGGCACTATTCAGGTTATCTCTGTGCTCCTTTTTAATCCCATTTCCTAGAATCAGACACAAACATTAATCACAGTCCCATAACAATTATCAATAAATGGCAGGTTCCCACAGTCTAAAGCTGTTTGGGTATGTATTAATAATATAGCAAGTATATATATATATATATATATATACATATATATATATATATAAACTAATATTATTGTATAATAAAAATTAATATTGATTGTATGTACCTTGAGTACATAGAAATGAGAAAGGGGAAAAATAAAATATTTTAATAAAATAAAAAAATAATAAAATAAAGGAAAAAGAGAAAAGGGGAAAAAAAGAAATTCAGGAATTCAATGTGTTAAAAAAAAAAACTTCCACTTTTCAATGGGTAATTATCTCCAATGCATATATAGAATACAGTCAATCAGTCTCAATAGAGGATGCTCTCTTTATATGTGAGCAATGAATCCAAGAGTCCTTTTCCCCAACCTTTATAGATGTTAGAGTAGTTAACAATATTTGGAATGGTCCTTCCCAGGAAGGCTGAGTTGCTCCTGTGTGCTGGAAGTTCTTTATATATACGTTGTCTCCTGGGTTCAGGTCGTGAAGTGAGAAGTCTAGTGGTCCGGCTTGTATTGCAGGTCCGGCTTGGTTTTGTTCCTTTTTCCTCTTATCCTCAAACTATTGTAATCTTTAAGTTGATTATGCTTTCATGATCCTTTTGGGGAAAATCTTTCCCATCATGGATCATATGAGAAAATGTAAAAATGGAGATTTGAACCCTGGACTTCAATCCCCAGAAGTCCTTGCTCTAGTTCCCAAGATGCCCTCTAATCTCACTGAGATCCCCACCTGGGCGAAATCAAAATTTCTATTTAAACTGGCTGTAAAACCTACTGAGGTCTCTCAGTAGGTTAAATTAATCATTAAAAGGTCAAGCAACTTACAAAAGGCAAGCTTAGCAAAAGAGATGTGAAATACTCAGAAGATATAATATACCCAGAGAAGGTGAGAATAAAGAGTGATGAGAACTAAGAATGGGCAGTCCTGGGAAAAAGCATCTACTGTGATTGGTAGACGTGAAAATTTAGGGGAGGTGACATAAGAGAAAATTCTCTTTAAAAGGAGCTTTCTGAACTCAGTTCAGGAGTCAGGAGTTCAGAGGAGGGTCTCTGAACTCAGTTCAGGAGTTGAGGATTTCAGTGAAGGACTGGAGCTTGCTTGGGACAATCTTGTGGTGAGTGATAAAGACTGACTCTCTCTCCTTTAAGGCTCAGGCCTAGGCCATTTGGCCTAGGCCGTTTCTACTATTCTCTCTCTCTCTCTCTCTCTCTCTCTCTCTCTCTCTCTCTCTCTCTCTCTCTCTCTCTCTCTCTCTCTCTCTCTCTCTCTCTCCCCTTAATTCCTTCAATTGTATTAATTAAAATCTCCATAAAACCCAGCTGGCTTGGGTATTTTTATATATTTGGGAATTTTCCCATGGTGACCACTTAATTTTAGATTTTAAATCAAGACACTAAAAATTATCTTTACAGTTTGGCCGAAACCTTTACAGTTTTGGCAATTCACAGTCTTGGCAAACCATATTTTCATGGTTACATAACATAGTCAGTAAATATCTGAAGCTGAATTAGAACTCAGATCTTTCTTGATCCATATCTGGTACTCTCTCCACTACCCCACCTAGCTGACCCTAACCCTCTTTTATTTTATTTTTAAATTAAAAAATTATTTGCCTGTCAATACAATTTTAATAATATTTTTGACATTTCATAATCCATGTTCTTTTCCTCTCATGTCTCTCCTCTCCCCAAGATAGCAGGTAATAAATGATATAGGTTGTACACGTGCTATAATATAATACATATTTTCATGTTCATCATGTTGAACCCAACCCACTTTTATACACTTATTAATGCTATATCTAAAATATAGCACCCATCCCAAACTACTAAACACATTCATTGCTCTTGATGAAGTCTGAACAATTTAATTCCTATCAGAAAGTATTATTAAAATGTCTCCTTTTCTCCTTCTGTGAAGTTAGTCCCTGTCCTATGCTACTGCATAGTAGGAGAAAGAACAGATGTTGAATAAATAAGTTAGGTGAGGGTGGGAGGGGAGGGAATCAAGAGGGATCTCTTGAAGGAGGCTGTTCTTGAGTCAATTCTTTCTAGGGGCAGAGATGAAGGAAAGAATATACTAGGCTGAGAAGCCAATTACTACAAAAGTGAAGAGAAGTGAGGGCAAATGCCATTTATGAGAAACAGCAAGTTAGCTAGTTGGCTAGAGAATGTTTGAGAGGAGTAATATAAAGTTAGTTAAAAAATAAATAATATTAATTTATTAACATTAATTATATTAATTTATTTATTAGTTATGTAATTGAGCATTAATTAACAATTTAAACTATGTTTAATTAATTAATAATTAATATTAATGATATTTTGAAATATTTAATAATAAAATATTTAATATATTTAATAAAATATAATTATAAATAATAAAGTCAGCTTTGTTGGATCCAGATTGCAAAAGGTTTTAAATGTTTGCATTTTATATTAGAGGTAATAGGGAACCATTGAAACTTCATGAGCAGGGGAGTGACTTTGATACTTTAGACTAAAAGCCAACAGGGACTTGATCACAGCAGTCTGAAGAAGTGATGAGGCTCTGAACTAGAGTGGTAGCAAGGATGATTCTGAAGTTGTTAGCCTCAATGACAAAAAGGATGGTGGTGCTTTGAACAGAAATAGGGAAGCTAGAAAGGGAGGCATATTTAGAGAAAAAAGAACAAAATCTGTTTTGGATATTTAGAGTTTGAGATTTATATGGAACATTCAGATAGATACATCCAGGAGGCAATTGTATATGGGTGGTTTGAGTCTGGAAGTCACTGTGGAGGCTGAATGGAAGATGGATTGGAATGGGAGGAGACTGGAATGGCAGGAGGACCTACTGGAGAGAGAGAGAGGGAGGGAAGAAATAAAGAGAGAAGAAAAGAAAAGAAAAGAGACAAGAGGGAAAAACCAGAGAGAGAGAGAGAGAGAGAGAGAGAGAGAGAGAGAGAGAGAGAGAGAGAACATTGGATCAATTCTCATATGATATTTATAAAGACAAGTATAAAATTTTACATTTGGATTTTAAATTTTAATTTCCCTTTGATGATACGATCAAAGTATGGCTAGAAAGCAGCTCATATGAAAAGGATCTGAGGTTCTGAGGGATCACAAACTCAAGATAAATCAACTATGATAATTCAATCATTTCATTCAAAAAACATTTATTAAGTGCCTACTCTATGCCAGGCAGAGTGATATAATGGAAAGGCATAGAATAGTCAGTTAGGAGCCTCAGGTTCTGGTCCCAGCTCTAGAACTCATTTGTATTGCCTATTGTCTAGGTATCACCTTCCTTCTTTGTAAATGAGAAGGTTGAGCAAAATGATAATTTATGACCCAGAATCTTTGCCATGCACTGGTCTCCCTTCAAGATGATTCTTATAATATCCCACATACCTGGGTTTTCTTGCCTTATCTCAGTCCATTGAAATCCTCCTCTTCCGTCCAGGCTCAAGCTCAAGTGGCAATTCCTTCTTTCTTTCCTGATTCCTGCAACCACAAGTGACCTACCTCTGGTCTGTTCCAACCCTTTGTCTAATCATACATGTCTGTCTTCTCTTTCTTGCTCTCCTTTTGTGGACTTATCTTTGGCTTTAAAGTAACTGGTGTCATTGTCTTCTCCTCTACTGCATCACAAGTTCCTAGAAGGGGGGAAGTGGGTTCTTTTGGCTTTTCATATATTCCGCAGTGCCTGACACACAGTAGGCACTCAATATTTGCTTACTTGAAGATATTGGCTATATTGACAACAGTCATTCATGTATCATTTTTTTTGCCACCATTTTTTCCCATGGAGAGAAGACTAGAAGGAGACAGAATATAAGTTTCATAAGAGCAGGGATTCTAATTTTTGTCTTGATAACTCCAGCAGTTATAACAGTATCTGCTACCCATCAGGAGACAGTTAATTGGAGCTCATTGGAGGACTGATTTTTTTTAATAAAGCAATCCAAGCACTGAAGTTAATGAATTAATTTAAATTAAAATTTTCTAATTAACAAAAATCAATTTTCTCTCTTTCACATCCTCCCACCATTGAAAATTGATTTATTTTTGATTAATCGAACTCTTACTTATCTGAATTCTCTTAGCACTTTAGTGAGGCAGCACATTGGAATCCACTTTAGGAAATATGGTACCAACCCTTCACCCTGGAATTCTGGCTTTTGAATCTGGTCTAGCTTTTCCTGCTTATTGAACATCTGCCCTCTTTATAGCTATGATGTTCTAGATGTTCCTCAAACTTGACTTTTGTCTCTGTTGCCCTCGTGTCTTTACTTAGTTTACTGACTTGTCCTTTATCCTCACCTCTGCCTCTTAGAATTCTTAATTTTCCTCAAGCATCTTAATGGGAGATTCTGATGATCCCCATTGCTTAGAAGATTCTTAACCTGGGGTCCCAGAACTGTCAAGAGGTCTGTGTTTAGATTTCATGGGTTCAATGGACTTGGATGAGAAAAATGACACCTTCCTTTTCACTAACCTTTAGCTCACATTTGGCATTTAATATCTATGATTTAAAAACATGATTCCAAGAAGGGATCTCTAGGCTTTGCCAGTCATACTGCCATGGAACTAAGATTATTAACTCCTGATGTAGGTGTTAATGATTTCCCCTCCTCACCTCTGCCTGGTAGAATCCAAAGCTTCCTTCATTAGGCAGACAAATTATTTCTTCTATACAAGGCTTTAGCTAAGTATCCCCTTACTGCCCCCTACCCAATTGCTATGAACCCTCCCAAACCACTTGACATATATTTTGCATTTATTTGTCTCTTTAGCTTTTATATCCCCAATGCCTGGCACGTAGTAGGTACTTAGTAAATGCTTAGAGAATGAAAGAATGAATCTCTACAGCTTGAGGGCTCTCTCATTTGTGAATATGGGTGTCATTGTGGCAAATGCCCTTTGGTTGTTGACAAGTCAAAAAGTATATCACTCACTCTGTGGCCAATCGGACAATATCTTTTTGGGAAGTCGGTCCCCAGCCCTTCTCTAAGCCTTTCCAATTGGATAAAACTTGCCAGGGTTTTCCTTCTCCTGAGTGACTGTCAGGACTTCAGGATGTTCTCCTGACTCAGAAGAAGATGTCAGTGTAGGCATCTTCAGAATCCTTCCTGCTAAAGGATTATTATCTAAAAGAGATTTTGAAGGGGAAAATTGATTTCTCTACTCCAAACAAAACATATCCAAAAAGAAAATCCCCCAAAGTTGGAAGCTGGAAAGACTGAGGGCTAGCCACCTGCCTCTTGCATGGAATAGGGCAATGAGAGAGAATTGAATGTCAGAGAACAGAAGTGATGTAGGGAAGCATTCTGGGCCTGAGCCTTTTCAGAACTGCATCGGCCTCCCAGAAACTCTAGCTCCTTATTGGAATTGATTCCAGGAACCTTGTCCTTGAGCCCAAGACTCTCATTTTTTACCACTTTCTTTTCTAATTAAAAAAAGTTATTGATATTTTTTGCTTGTGAATGACTTCATTTCTTAATCTTTCCCTCCTCTGTAACAAGAAATAAAACAAGAGGAAGAATAGCAGTTGAGTAAAGGTAAGTGACCCATCAGTTGAGCCTGACGGTATACATGTTGCTCTATACTAATAGTTCCTTCCATGTGCAAATGAATAAAGGAGATATATTTTTGTCACTTCCCCTATGGTGTAAAGCTTGATGATTATTACCCAGCATTCATTTCTGTCTTTTTTATTGTTCTTTTCTTTTACAAATGTGATACTCTCATTAACAAATCTTTAATCCCCAATATGAGTCTTGTAGCTTCTGGGGTCCCTGAACCAATTTGGCTTCTTGGATTCTGGAATGTGCTCTTTCTACTCCCTAATTATCTTATCTTTTCCTCTGGTTTTCTACTGTTGTCTTTTTAATTGGTTGCCTGATTTTCATATCTGTGCTCTCTTTCCCTTCTATCCCCTGCAGGTGTGCATACCAGATTGCAATAATACATTTCTCATTTTTTTTTAAACAAGGGCAAGGGCCGTAAACAAATATAGAAATAATTGTCAGACTAAGACAATTAGGAGTCACAAAATTCACTCTTTTCTAGTACTTGAACATCTTTAAACCTTTAGTTCTAAAAAATTCTAGGACCACTTTCATTTTTATTGTTGTATACTTTGTGTCTTAAGTATTTATTTAAGTCCAAACTTTAATTTGTATTAATCATTAATTATGTATAGTTATATAGCATAATATAATTTATATATAACATACATATTTAAATTATATATAATAATTAATTATATTAAGTCCAAAGATTGGACTATAGTAGGCACTTAATAAATGCATGCTAAACTTAATGAAACTTTGCAAATCTTAAAGCCATCTCTAAATGACAGTTATTATTTCAAGGCAGAGGTGAGGAGGGAGTGTCTTCTTGGTATGGGGTGGGGACTTGTAGAAAAGCATGGAGACAAAATGAGGCACATTCAGTTGAGAGACCATAGAAACACAGACATAAAGATGGAAAGACTGTCTGGGATGAGCTAGTCCAATCTCACTTTTTTTTAACATGTGAGGAAACAGATCTGGGAAGGTTAAGTAATTGGACCAACATACACATGGTTAAGTATCAGCACTGGCATGTGAAACAAGACTAATGACTCCAGAACCCTTTCCATGTGCCATTCCAGTTTGGCTGGAGCTATGTGAAGGAGAGAAATCTGTTACCCATCTGGAAAAGTTGACTGGAGTCAATTTGGGGAGGGATTTGCCTGCTAGGCTAAGGGGTTTGTATTTTATTCTTGAGGCAAAAGGGAGCCAATGACTTTTGAGCGAGGGAGTGACTTGGTTAGATTTTGACCTTTTTAAAGTCTGTTTGGCAGTTGTGCAGAGGGTTGAAAGGAGCAGAGATAGGAAGCTGAGGGACCAATTAGGAGGCTCCTGAAATAGTCTGAGTGATAACTTGGAACCAGTGACCTGCCAATATGATTAGAGAAAAGGGAATGGAAGTGAAAGATGTGAAGCAAGACTGCTCTGAATCTACTCTGCCTCCCTTGCAAGCATTGTCCATTTCATTGCTCATTAATTTCTGTACTGTAGGTCCAGTAGGAGGACAGAAAGCAGCTGAAATGCTAATTAGTGAATTTTTACTCATTAGATAAATTTTCCCCTCTAGCAACAACTCTTTCTAAATCTTTTAAAAATTGTGTCTTGGGTAGAATACTCCAGGAAGGCAAGTTTTCCATATTTGCTAATTTTTGAAAACTGAGGTCAATTTATTCTCCATTTTTAATTGAATCCTTTTGCTCAAGGCTGCATGACATTAGCAAGAGGAAAAAGATATCACACACATCTATTTTTCAGCGGTGTGTCTTTATCCCTGAAATGCATCTACCCAGGAGGAGGACTGATCATTCCACCATTATATTCAGCCTCAAGAGGGGGAAGGATTTGTTGCTGAAACATATGGTTAGTGTTTTGTGAAGAGAAGCAAAGCTGCCAGACTAACCAGTATCCTGTGCTCTTGTGTTTTCCCGAGGTTGGTCCCATTTGGCTTTTTTTGTTACCTGGCATTTCTGTCCACCCATCAGACATTTCAGTCTCTTAACTGCCTGCCAACTGCATATTTTAGTCTTATTCTTCTAATAGCTCAGTCTGGTATAGCCCCATTTCCCTCAGATCACCCCATCTCTCTCCCCTTTCCCCTTGTGGAGTAAATAGGATAAGGACTTGATCTGTATTTCATAGGTAGAATGAACTCTTGGGTGAGCAAACTCTCCTCCTTCCAATGTAGATCAGAGCTCTCTCTGCAATTACAGTCTTAGAAAACTGTCTGAAGCATTGAGAAATCATTTCTTCCTTTGTGCCATGGAGCCAGTATATGTCGGAGGTGGAATTTGAATTCAGATCTTTCTGGTTTTGGTTGTTGGCCACTTCTCTATCCATTATACCAAGTTGCCTCTTTAACAAATACCTTTTCTGCCCCTTGCCTCATGCATGAGGATGCTCCAGATAGGTGGTTGATGGAGGAATCTAGTGAGAGGAATCTGGTTTGCAGGTGAGGACAGGGTAAAATCTCCAGCCATCAGGAAATCCTCCTAATGCATGGAAGAGGTGAGCTGAGGGTTAAATAACTTCTTTGGTCCATGAAGACAAGAGCAGTCTTGAAAACTGTTCTCTGCCCTTAATTATTCTGCATGCACCATTCCACCTCATTGATTTAAGTGAGAATATCACATCCCTTGATGCTCTCCTTAGTCTGAGTGATCTTAGCCCCTCTCTTTTCCCCAGCATCCTCCTTTTACTCCATTGAGATGGAAAAATTGGCTCCCTTATGGGGTAATAGGATCCAGAGGGAGAAAAGACCTTAGAGATCATCCTACATAGGTTTATTGGATTATTTTACAGAGGAGGAAATTAATTTCTAAGTCCTCCCAAACCCTCAAGGATCTTGAGAGGAACACATACTTGTTATATGCTTATCATGTTCTATTTTGTATAGAGTATGTAAATATTTTTCCTGCTAACTAGGTAGATAGTAATCTGCTTGAGGGTCAGTCTCCCCCCCGCCCTCCCAAACACTCCTCTGACTCATTGTGACTCCATCTGGGGATTTTTTTTTTTTTTTGGTAAAGATACTGGAGTGGTTTGCCATTTCCTTCTCCAGCTCATTTTACAGATGAGGAAACTGAGACAAACAGGGTTAAGTGATTTGCTCAGGGCCACACAGCTAGTAATTATCTAAGGTCAGATTTGAACTCTTGTAGGTGAGTTTTCCTGTCTTCAGGCCCAGCACTCTATCTACTGTGCAACCCAGCTGGAAGGGGCCTTCATCCAATTTGGAGAATCGAATTCTCCTATTCTGTGATTTGATCTTTCATTTTTTTGTCTCTTCTCTCATTATCCCCCAGTGCCTACAGCAATGTTCTTCCCAGAGAATGCACTTAATGCATGTTTGCTGAATTCTTCTTAGCATGATGGTATAAATAAATCAATGGCTCTGGACCCAAAAGACCTGGGTTTGAGCTCTGATTCTGACACCTGCTGACAGTGTTAAAATGACCAAGTAACCTCAGCTGGGTGCTGATTACAAGTTGGACAAAGTGTGAGGGGCTCTGAAAACAGGCAGAAAGACAGACAGAAAGAACCAGTTCAATCTCAGGGAGTTCATACTTTGTAATCAGCAGTTAAGTATCTGCCCTTGAGGTTCCTTTCCTATAAAATGGGGATAATAGTTTTTGAAGCACAGTCCAGGCATCACAGGGTTTTTGGGAGGAAAATTCTTTGTAAAGCTAAACCAGTATTTAATGAGTTTTTGTGAATTGAAACATTTACTCTTTGATGAGCTGAAATACTCTGGAGAGACTATAGTCTCTCTTTATTCCCTCTTCCCTTTCCCTCTCTCTCTCCTCTGCTTCCTCTCTTTTCCTCTCTCCCATTACCATATCTCCACTATATATGTATGCATAAATCTTTGGGGCATAATTTAATTCAAAGTGTCTGTTTTGGCCCTTTATGAGAAAACACAGGGTTGAAGGGAGTGGCAACAGGATGAAAAGAGGCCAAATTGAGCCTCTGATTAACAAAGGGGAAAATGGATCGGAATATAGAACCATAGTTTTGATTTTGTTGAATTTCAGGCACTGGGGAGACTATTATATAAGAAAAGATGTATGAAATGAAAGGAAGATTTTCCTCTTATTTCCCCAGAAGTCCAGTCTAACTTAACCAAAAACAGACCCACAAGGTAGAAACTACCTTTTCCATGTAAAATATTTCCAATGATTTTTTTTTGAAATTCTGTGCAAAATGCCTGGTGTGAATCCACTCCTTACCATTGCCAGAGTGGTTTGACCGGCTTCATTTCAACTACTTTTTTCCTCCACATCCTTCTCTCATCCATGGCCTTGAGCCTCAGGATGGCTCATGTGTAGAGCTAAGAAAGAGCTGGGGGAGGTCCAAAGGGAGCAGAGTTTTGGAGATGCATAGGACAGGAATTATTTCCATTGGGTGCTCAACTTCTGAATGAGAGTACTCATTGGGACACCACTGAACTCTAATTAATAGAATAAAGATGTCAACTTATTATTCATTGATACTGAAGTCAACAAAAATAACAAAATACTCTTTCAAGTTCAAGGGACTTGGAAAAATTCAGTGCCACTTCTGAAAAGTGAACCCCATTCTTTTCACTCTCATCCTCATGGAGCAGAGCTTAATGAACCAGTCCTAGTTGGTTTTAAACAGTCTTCTTCAAGTGATGATAGTCCAGAAAGATCTTTCTAGTTCTAACCCTAACCCTAACTTCCTAGTTGCTCCTAGTAATAATGACAGATCAACTGGTCCAGCCTTTGCCCAAAATATATCTTTTTATTTTACGTCTTAGGTTATGTGTATCCAAACCTAAGAAGGCAATTCAGTTCAAGTCCCTCTCTTTGATGAGAGAAGTGCAGAACATAGAAATTAAATAACCTAAGCAAAATCAGACAAGTAGGAAGAAATAAAGCCAGGATTTGAACTAGGGACTCTAAATCCCAGTGTTTAATGAAATCAAAGAATCACAGAATCTCAGAAGTAGGAGGATCCTCAGAGATCATTTGTGAAATGAGGAACCTGGTTCCACCCAGCTGAATTAAATTGGACGGAATGATCTCATAATCTGTAGAAGTAACATGGGGATGTGGAGGGAACATGGGACCTAGTGCTGGGTTTGGAATCTTACTCTTCCAGCATGAAGGATCTTTGCCAAGTCACTTTGCCACTCTAAGCCTCAGTTTTCCCATCTGTAAAATGGCGGTTATAATCGTTCTCCTTGGTTTGATGTGAGGGAAACATTTTGTAAAGCTGAAAGTTCTCTAGAAATGTGAATTCTTACTTTGTAGTCTATGAATTTCTCAAAGGATGAGTCCTGAGATATTTTGGCCATTCACTAGACTGATTTAGATGGCTAGAGGGTTGCTCTGAATGTATGGGAATTGATTAATAGGACTGAAAACATCAGAATAAGAACTGACCACAGAATGGCTAAATTGATGGCCAGGTCTGGATGTGGATTGAGTGAATACTGAAAATTGAGGTAAAAAAAAATTTGGTCATTTATCTAAACAAATGATGTATTCAATTTTCTGCATTTCCTAACATATCCAGGTAATTGAGGCAAGTGTGAAATTTGGACTGAATTTTTGAAAAACAATAATTTCCCAACTGACTTTGCTTTTAATGGAGAGAGGTAGGTTTCTTTTACCTCTTGCGTATTTTTCTGAAATCTTTTCCCTCTGACCCAGGTGAATTAGCTTTATTTCTAAAATAAACATACCTGCTGATTCTTTTTTTTTTTAACTTTACCATCTATCTTAGAAATGATACCAAGTATCAGTTCCAAGGCAGAAGAGTGGTAATGGTTTGGCAATGGGGTTTAAGTGACTTGCCCAGGGTCACACAGCTAGGAAGTATATGAGACCAGATTTGAACAATTGACCTCCCAAATCCTGACCTGGCTCTCTATTTACTAAGCCACCTAGCTACCCCTAAAACCTTAGCTGCTGCTTCTTTTTTAATATACTTACCTTCTATCTTAAAACCAATATTGTGTATAGGCTCAAATAGAAGAGCCTAGGCAACGGGGGTTAAGTGACTTGCCCAGGGTCTCATAAGGCTTGGCTCTCAATCCACTTTGCCATTTTACTTTCCCCTGAATAGTTTCTTTTTTTTTCTTTTAGTTTTTAAAAGTTTATTTATTTAATTAATAAATTTAGAATATTTTTCCATGGTTACATGAATCATGTTCTTTCCCTCCTCTCCTCCCACTCCTCTCCAATAGCCAATGAGCAACTCCACTGAGTTTTACATGTTTCATTGATGAAGACCTATTTCCATATTATTAATATTTGCACCAGGGTGATCATTTACAGTCTACATCCCCATCAACCCATGTGATCAAGCAGTTGTTTTTCTTCTGTTCTTTCTCTGGATGTGGATAGCTGAACATAGTTTCTTAATGAAAGCCACTTAAATATACCATTGGCTATATTGTTACCTTTAGCAACTTAGGCAGTGAAAATAATTAAGAAGGAAGACATTCTTTAAGACGCCAGAAACTCACATACTAGACTCATTTCTGTCCCTTATTAGCTGAGTAAACTTGGGTAATTCACTTGACCTCTCTTGTCGTTTAGTCATTTACTTGTGTCAGATTCTTTGTGATCTTATTTGGGGTTTTCTTGGCAAAGATCCTAGAGTGGGTTGTCAATTCCTACTCCAGCCCATTTTACAGATGAGTCAAACAGGTTTAAATGACTTTTTCAGGGTCACATCACTTAAACTTATTAAAAAAAAGACCCGATTTGAAATTGGGTCCTCCTGATTCCAGGGTTGGAACTCTATCTAACAAGTCACTAGGTGCCCCTCAAAATAATTTTTGTTCTTCATTCATTTTCAACTCTTCATGACCTCATTAGGGGATTTCATGGCAGAGATACTGAAGTGGTTTGCCATTTTCTTCTCCAATTTATTTCACAGATGAGGAAAGTAAGGTAAATAGGGTTAAGCGAATTACTTGGGACAACACAATTAGGGTCTAAGACCAGATTTGAATTCAGGAAGATGAGTCTTTCTAATTAGCTGGAGCACTCCATCCACTGTACCTATTTAGAACTAGGTTATTTCATCTGACTCCATTTTCAAGGTCTGGCACTATATATACCACAGTCTTTACTTTACACAGTCCATTAAGACCTGGAAAAGACCTTTGAATATTCTAGTTGAAACTTCTCCTCTCCCAGGTCCAACCTGGGTCTCAGAACTTATGATTCTGAGGTACTTTGGGCACTCAAAGGGAAGCAAACACTGGCCATCTTTGTCCTACTGTTCTCAGAGTTCAAAATTGAGTTAATGTGAACTCAAAGGAAATGAGGAAAGTATGACAGCATCAAAAATTTAGAGTTGGAAGAGTTGTTAGAGGCCATTGAGTCCAACAGCCCAATTTTATAGATGAGGAAACTGAGTTTTTTAGATGAGGTTAGGTGACTTGCCCTTTACTTGTGTCAGAGGTGAGCCTTGAATCCAAGTGTTCTTTGTGTCTAGGTCCAGTGCTCTATCCACTATACCACATTGCCTCTCCAATGACAATTAGGATTTCCCTGAAAGAAGACTAATTATGTTTTGTGAAGAAACCATTTGCTCTAAAGTGTAAAAATGTTTTAATGTCTTATAATAAAATTCATGACATATTTATAAGCACTCTATCAAGGATTTACAACTGAGCCACTGCCGATCGCTTGGAATAGAATAAATATGCAAGGAGACAGCTCGTATGAAATATACATCTCAACTTTATAATTGTGTGTGCTTTATTCTTTACACAAATGGAATGGATGTGTCAAATATTTACACTTAACAGGAGTGTAAGCTGTATAATGTCTCTGTAAAACCCCAGTTCAGACTCCAAGTATCCCCCAACTACAGCTCAAGGTGGAGAAACATCCTGTCAGAGAGAATCACATCACCACAAGTGTTAGAAACAAAGCATCAACTGGGATACAGCCTGGCATACTCGAAAGTTCAGACACTCCAATGGAAACTCAGGAAACACAAAATTAAAAGGGAAAAGAAGGAAAGTCGGTCATTCCCACTGGGAGTCAACAGTGCCATCTGCTTCTCTTTCCTGATGTTTTGCTAATGATCTCCTGGGCTCCATTACTCAGATAATCAATACCTAGATGTCAGCCCAGCCCAGCTTGTTCTCAGGTGCTCCTTCGGTGATGGGGCAGGCTACGATATGCTGTATGGTAACTAGTCCTGAAGGACAGGTTGGAGCCAAGAAAAATATTTACAGCCCATGTGCCCATGTGCCATTATTGGTACAGATCCCTACACATGCCCAATAAATATATGTTTATATACAGTATATATAATGGGTATATACCATAGATATACATATATAAAAACATACCAATAGAATTTGCATTTAGTTCACTTTCAGAATGATTTTCCCTGGGGGTATGGGGAAGGGTTGGGAGGTTCTTTCACCAACTTCAAGAGAACGCCACCCCCCCCCCCCAAAAAAAAAAGAAACAAGAATGGACATCTTGGTTCCTTGCTTAAATGTTCTCTGAATGTGACAGGACAATCAGCAAATTCATTTTGGCTTAACAATAGAGTTAAGGGAACTCAGTCAGGCACCGGCTGGAGTCCATGGCTAAGGGGCCAAAGAGGATGCTTCATATGGAGAGAAGAAAAGGAAAACTTTGGAATGGAGAGGAAAAGGAAAGGAAACCTCTCCCTGAAACTAAAACAACAACTTTGAGTCCATAAGTGGCCTGGGCAAAGGTTTGGCTCCTTATGGCGATTACTCTTTCTGGTCAGTATTTTTTGCTCCTGACTTAGCCACAGGTGGCTTCTTCCTGATTGCCAATGAGATTCCGAGGTTCAGACTGGTCTTATTTTTAGAAGGTATTCTTGCAGTGACAGTGCAAAGTCAAACAATTCTCAGGAGAAGAACAGGAATCCCAGAAGGGATTAGCTGTCATCCACCAGCCAACCAGGCTGTTGGCTAGGAATTACTGCTCTTCTGTAACTCACATCCAGCTCTGATCTGCTAGAGAAGCAGGAACAATTCCATGCAAGGTGCATTTTCTGATGCCATCACATGTGAAGCTGAGAGAGAAGTGGAACAACTGAGGGTGAGGGATGGAGGGAGAGGGATGGAAATAAAGGACAGTGTCCAGAAGAATGGAAGAGATGAAGAAGGTGAAGGAGGAGTAACAGAGAGGAAGAAGAAGAAAAGAGAGTGGGGGTAGACAGGGTAGGGGGTTAAATGGAGATTAAGATTCGAGGGGGAAATGGAATAGGGAAAGGGGGGAAGAGGGAAAGAGAAGAGCAAGGGAAGGGATGAGAAATTGAATTGGTGGAGGGAAAGGAAAAAGCTAGAATATGAAAAGGAGAGATGAGAGCAAAAGAAGATGGAAGGAGAAGAGGCAGTCAGAAGAAAAGGGAGGGGAATAAGAAAGAAAAAGAGAGTATGCTGAGAGAAGAGAGAAGGAGGAAAAAAGAGATACCAGATATGGAAAGGAGAGTGGTATATCCTAGCATGGATTTTGTCCTGGAGGATTAGCGATAGATACACTGAGACAGCTGGAATGTGAAGGCAGGGATCAGGGTTTTTTCTAGCTGGCCTCCCTGAGCACCAGTGGCAAACAGGAGGGTATAGACTCAGCAGAGAACTTAATGGAGGGCTGAGAAGGAAGATACCGCCGCCCGTCTGCCCACAGTGAGCAGAAATGAACAGTTAGGGGATTTGTTGCAAACGGGAGATGAGATTTAATTTTTGGTTGAGTGAAGACCCCTGTGGTGCTACACATTGTGCCAGAGCATGCGAAATAGCACCAGTGACACGATCTGGCACATTTCCGAAAGGGTCCCGGGTTTGCATGTCGCATGGCGGGAGGGGTTGGGGGGGTAGTGCTGTGCCCACCAGAGAGCCCCCTGAATGGCAGGAGGGAGAGACGAAGAGGGAGGGAGAGAGAGCGCGCCAGTTAGTTCACTGTTTGATCGCAGGGTTAGCACCAGTCTGATCCGAGGCTCCGAGTGCACTGGCACTAGATGTAACTGGGAATCCTTTTCCTGCCTTCGTTACAGCTGCTGCAAAATCTCAGAATGGCAAGGAGCACTAAAGACTGCGTGAGGATGGAAAGCACGAAACATCCGGACAGCAAAGCAAATGGAAGAGAAAACCCTACTGGGGAAAAGAAGACTCTCACCAATCCTCTTGGCGATCCTCCAAGCTGAGATATATAATAGTGAAAAACCTATATCAAAACAAAACAAAACAAAACAGTGCAAATGCCAACCCTAAGCTGGAAGCATCTCGACAAGAAAAATAAATAATATACAATATACTGGAGAACAGAAGATTGGCTGGGAAAGAACTTGATTGTACTCAGCCACGATACCACTGTCAACTGGAAAGCACAGCACACGACCTTAGAAAACACGTACTCAGTTAAGGAGAGTCCCGGAAAAGGTTGCATGCTCAAAGGGAGAGAAACGAAGATGCCTGTCAAGAGTGGTTTGGGAAGGAAGGAAAGCTGAGAAAAGAGGAGGAGAAAGTTCCGGGACCCGGGCTGGAAAGGGGGGAGCTGAACCTGAGACAACAGCAATTAATGGACGTGGAAATCTCCGTAGAATCTGAGGAGCTTTGCAGAATTCTCTGGAAGCTTCAATTGTAGTGGGGGCTGGGAGGGCTGGAAATGCATGCCTAGCCCTTCTATCTGGTGACTCAGGACTCTAATTGAATGCACAGATGGATTTGTTTTGTATTTCTTTCTTTTTTGGAAAGGGGGCAGGGTGGGTCGTAGCCAGACAAATGGATGGTACTTGGAGAAAGGTGGACGACTTGGTTTCTCTAAAAGGGACCTGATGTCTGATCTCTTTCTACTGCAAAGAAGCGCCATCAGTGCTGATAGTTGTCAGTTGCCCTTTTCTCTCTTCACCCCTGCTGATGCACCTGTTAACTGCACAGTGTGACAGGAACATACCTGCCAGGTCGGGAGATGCCACTCAGATAAGGCTGTGGGGCTCGGCCTCTGGAAGTGAGAACCCATAGTCGGTTCTAGTCAAGGTCACTCAAGGCTTTTCTCCCTAAACAATGGGGTGAAAGAAGCTCCGATGTAGCCAGGCAACTAGGAGGTGCTTAACTTACTCTCATTTCAGTTTATAGGCTTTGGGAGGTTTTTCTTTCTTTCTTTCTTCCTTCCTTCCTTCCTTTTCTTCTTTCTTTTCTTCCTTCTCTCTTTCTCTTTCTTTCTTCTTTCTCTCTCTCTTTCTCCTCTCTCTCTCTTCTTCTTCTTCCTTCCTTCCTTCCTTTCACTTGGTCCTGGTAGTCCCATGCAAGATAGTGAGGGCAGTTCTCAGAACCTTGGCATATCCTTCCTCAAAGCACTGACCTTTGCTAAAGCATGGAATTGTCAGGCCTATAGTCAAATCAAGTCAATAGTCATTTTTAAGTACTTAACTATGATGTCAAGCACCATGCAAAGCACTAGACTATACCTCCTCCCAAATAGGCACTTCCCTTCTTACTTATCCTCCAAGACATTCTGCAGATCTGTGACAAAATCCCCTAGAGGTATATGCCATTTCCAGATGTCTGTCCCCAACCCTCAGTGAGTGAAGTGAAAAAGAAGTTAGCTGGAGTTTGTGCCAAAACATCTGCTCAATCTTTGAGTGTTCTTGGAAGAAACCCAGAACAAAGCTGTTCAAGGCTCACTGTCAGGGCTTTTTAATACTATTCAGTAAGTTACAATATTAATCTGCCCTTTGAAGAACCATCAGCTAAAAGATTTCAGCTGAATCTCAAAGAGAGCCTGGTGGCCAACTCATTAAGAAATGGTGTTCCATAAGAATTTATTTTTATGGGCCAATGGGTCATCAGAGGATTTAGTGCTGGAAAAAAAGACCTTAGAAATCAGGTGATCCAACTCCTCCTTTTACAGATGAGGAAACTGACCCAGAGATGGGAAGTGACTTGCCCAGTGTTACACAGATTATAAGGAACAGAGCTGGGATTTGAATTCTGGTCTCTTGACTCCAAATCCAGGACTTCTTCCATAATATCACATCTCTCTGCCATGGGAGGAAACTTAGGAAGGAGGGGTCTGACTTTTAAAGAAATTAAGTTGTTGCTGAAAAAAATCATCAACAACCAAAAGGATAGTGCAACTTTTAAGTTCTCTAAATCTGACAGTCTGCTAAGGGTGTAATAGACTTTGCCTTTCCATTAGTTAAGTCTTTACAAAATATCTCACAAAAACATTTTTTCACCTATATAAATTAGTTTCTATACATTTAATATAATTTTATTTTATAAATTATTCCATCTTTTAGTGCCTTCTTTCAGTATATAAATGGTAAAATAGACAATCAAAAATCATAAAGCTATTCCCAGATGGAACCCCCCCTCCGCCATCATCAGCAAGGTAAATGATCCAGACACTCTTCAATTTCATGGAATGCTTTCCTTTGCAGGTACCAGTCAAAAACAGCTATATGATCACCTCTTCCTGATGCAATGATGTCTCTGAAGGGGACTGTTTCTTTTCTTTCTGATTTTTTTTTAAATCACTGTTTCTTTTTGCTAAGAAATCAAAGGATGTGCATAGTTACAAAATTCCATGTGTACCAATTACAGATGTGCAATGACAAGCTTGGTGAGGTTCACGAGCTGGGAACTTTTCTTTAAAGCAATCAACACACAGAACTCAGCCATTACAACAGGTTGGGGTGCCCATTGAGTCGAGGAGGCGGCTCGAGCCTCTGGACAGAAAGCCCCATCAGAAATCCACACCTACACCTGGCACTTTGAGCACATGACGTCTTTCCCACGTACGGCAAAAGTCCTTTAATTTCTACCCTTTGGCCCCTCAGTTTCCTTCATGGCTTCACACACTTTGTGTTGTACATTCATAAAAATTCACATTGACTGCAAGAACATAAATGCAACAAAAACATAAAAGCCTCCACGTAGTATATTATATATATTTTTCTTCTAAATACTCTTCTGTCATCATCAGAGGTACGGCAGCTAATTTATAACTTCTCCTTGGAAGGGATCCAGATGAAAGGGCCGGATTGTTCTTCGATAACAAGTTTGCATTGGTTATATATATCTTCTAAGGTTTCGCCTTGAACGATAGCTGTAATGAAAAGATAATCATGGTTATTCTCACTGGTTCCAGGTAAAGTAAAGTGTTGCCTCTTGGGAATCACTCCAACTCAAAGTATTTGTTCTTTCCTCAAATTTTCCTGGGGAATATCTCCTGGATCCCTGTCATTATTCTTAAATTCTATGTTCTATCAGAATTTTGTATATGCGTTGTTTTCTTTACAGGGGCAACTAAGAAGTACAATGGAAAGAGTGCTGGACCTGGGGTCAGAAAGAGCTGGGTTCAAATTCAACTTTGGATACTGTGTGATCTTGAGCAAGTCATTTAATCTCTGTCTGCCTCAGTTTTGTCATCTGATAATAATAATAGCCCCTATTTCCTACAATTTCTGCTAGAATCAAATGAGATAATATTTGTAAGGTTCTTATTTTGTGCCTGGCTCATAGTAGGTGCTTTTTAGACTCTTCTCTTCTTCACTTCCTTCTTCTCCTACTCCCTATTAGATTGTGAATTCTTTAAGGGCAAGGATTATTGAATTTAATAGTATTCACTTAACCAATTTCCAAATCAATAGCACCTTTAATATTTGTTAACCACACTCATGGGGCAGCTAGGTGGTGCAATGGAGAAGAATCCTGGGCCTAGAGCCAGGAAGAGCTGGATTCAAGTCCATCCTCAGACAATTACTAGCTGCATGATGCAGGGCAAATAATTTAAACTGTTTACTTTAGTTTCCTCATCTATAAAATGGGGATAATAATAGCAGTACCTCTCAGGGTTGTCATGAGGGTCAAATGGGATAATATTCATAAAGATTTTTCTTGGCACATAGTAAATGCTTATTCCCATGCCCTTTTTATATAATTTACATGAACTATATAATTTATAATGTCTATGAATTATATGATTTTATATAATATATACATATACACATATAAACATCTCTCTCCATCATCCATCATCCATCTATCTATTCATCCATTTATCCATCCGTCTATCTATCTATCTATCTATCTATCTATCTATCTATCTATCTATCTATCTCTATTGATCATCTCTTTTATCTATCTCTCTATTTACCCCTATCTTTATCCATCTATCCTTCCACCCATCCATGTATTCATCCATCCATCCATCTACCCGTCTTTATCTCTATTTATCCATCCATATATCCATCCATCATCTCTCTTTTATCTCTCTATTTACCTCCATCCATCCATCCATCCTATCTGTATATCTATCTATCTATCTATCTATCTATCTATCTATCTATCCATCCATCCATCCATCCAACCATCTATCTATCCATCCATCCATCCATCCATCCATCCATCCATCTATCTATCTATCTATCTATCTATCTATCTATCTATCTATCTATCTATCTATCTATCTATCTATCTCTACCTATCTATCCATCCACACACATCTTGGGTGGGAAGAGACCTTAGAGGTAATCTAATCTAGTTTGTTCATTTTTCAAGATGAATAAACTAAGACCCAGAGGTTAGATGTCTTGCCTAGGGCTACATACAACTTCCTGCTTCTTAGTCTAATGCTCTTTATACCACATCATACTACTTAGAAAAAAAATCCTACCTTTCATATTAGAATCCGTATTGTTTATCAGTTCCAAGGCAGAAAAGTGGTAAGGGTTAGGCAAATGGGGTTAAGCAACTTGCCCAGGGTCACACAGCTAGAAAGTCTCTGTCTGAGACTGAATTTGAACCCAGGGCCTCCCACCTTTATCTACCATCTGACTATCCACTGACACTTCAAACTGCCCCCATCATACTACCTTTTACCATCAATCATGTAGGAGAAGCAAGGTCCAGAATAGATAATTCTCAGTAAACAAAGAAAGACCAAGTTGTTTTTGCTTGCCTGGACTCAGTCCAGTCTACTCTATGATACTATATAACTATATTATGATGCTAAAAAGTAAACAAAAAAATGAAAACACATACATACCTGTGTAATATATACACATACACACACTTAAATATATATTTTAATAATTTTAAAAATTGTTCAAACATTGGAAACATAAAATGTCTCCTGTGTAAGGCTCAGTGAGCCAGCAATTACCAGCAACCAGAACCAACCATTCACATTCTAAGCATTCTGGGCAATCGTACGTAAGTTCTCCAGAGTTGGTATGATGGCATAGAAAGGGGCATGTATGGCTCCTACTTAAAAAATAACAACACGGGAGAAGTTAAAGCAAACTTTCCGGTTTGCTTCTGTGTGTGAGCAATGAAACACACAGCCAATGAAAGCGTGACCTTCCCTATTAAGACCACAGTAGCGTCCCCCATCCCTCGTGACTACGTTATCTCTTTGCCATGTGAATCCCTGCTGCATTTCCCTCACCCCAACAACAGATTCCCATTTCTCTTCCTGTTCTTCCTTAGCTCTCCCATCTGAGCTAGAGGCCAGAGGCTTGATCTTGGGAACAATTCTTTAATGATGCCTTTTTTTTCTATTAAAAATAAAACTTGGTTTTCAAATCTCATCGGATACTGTCCTATAATTTACTATTGTCACAGTTTCCAACAGATTTTCTTCATAAAGACAAATTCTAGCTTTGTTGTTATAGGATATAACACAGACAAGCACGAGGGACCATCTCAATTCCAGGTGTCATGGCAGATATAAGTGTTCTTATTCTCTGTCTAATTGAGAGATGACACAATTTTAAGTGAAGATTTCACAGCAAATCCTGGAGGGTTTTTCTTAAAATACAATTTGACACTAATTTGGTCCCTTTCTTGTTGGTATGTATCAAGGTGGGACTATGAAAAACAACATGCAGCTCTCGTTCACCTGCTTACAAGCTCACTTTCTGGAAAATACAGAGAAATGGAAACGGAAACAATCCATATCCACCGGACAATGAGAACTGCCTTTTCTTCAGATATGCTTTAGGGGAAAGTGATCAGAACAACACTTGGTACTGAGATGGACCAGTTTGAATTGTCAAGATATATCACATGAGTGGATGGTTTGGCAAACATTATGGGATCCATTTTGTTATGTCCATTAGATAACAAATGAAAAAAATTTTTTCTCAAAATCCTTACCTTCTGTCTTAGAATCAATTCTGGAATTGATTCTAAGGCTGAAGAGCGGTAAGGGCTAGGCAATGGGGGTTAAGTGACTTTCCCAGGGTCACACAGCTAGGAAGTGTCTGAGGCCAGATTTGAACCCAGGCAGCCACCCAGCTGCCCCCAACAAATGAATCTTTGATGGAACTGGCATGTGATGGTACCAGCTCTGGAATCAGAGGGGCAGGTTTTAAAACCTGCCTCTATTGCCTACAATCTGTGGGACCTGAGGCAAAGTTACTTCCCCTTCCTAGGCCTCAGTTTCCTCATCTGTAAAAAATAAGGGAATTAAACTAGATGGCCTCTGGTGTATCTTTTGGTTCTATGATCAGATCTATATGGTTTGCAATTTAAAAATAATGCTGATTTGAGTTTTGATGTAACCAGGGAATCAAGGTGCTACTTTAAAAAAAATGTCTTTTATGGCTTCTATAGGAACAAAGAATTAGAAATCTAGAGTTAGAATGAACTTGGGAAGTGGCTTAGTCCAGATCTATCATGGTATGGATGCCCAAGATGGCGGAAAGCTAGCTAGTTGGTACAATGTATGGACAAAGCTTTGGGCCTAGAGTCAGGAACACTTCAGTCCACATCTGGCCTTGGACATTTACTAGCTGTGTGACACTGGACAAGTCATTTTACTTCTATTTGCCTCAGTTTCTTTATACATAAAATAGAGATAATAATAGCTTCTATATCATAGAGTGGTTGTTGTGAGGTTCAAATGAGATATTTGTATGTCTTACTTAGCACAGTACATAGTATATAGTAGACACTATAGAAGTACTATTGGGGGCAGCTAGGTGGCTCAGTGGATAGAGATCCAGGCTTGGAGACAGGAGATCCTGGGTTCAAATTTGACCTCAGATACTTCCTAGCTGGGTGACCCGGGGCAAGTCATTTAACCCCCATTGTTTAGCCTTTTCCACTTTTTTGTTGAAACCAAAACACAATATTGCTTCTAAGATGGAAGGTAAGGGTAAAAAAAAAAGCAATGCTATTATTATTTTTATTATTATTCAGAGACAAGACCACAAAATCTCCCAGATAGTACTGGTGACAACAATGGGGCTGGAACTTAAGTCTCCTAACTCCAAATGCAAGGCTCCTTTTCACTGGAACCCTTTTATGGTGAAAAATAACTTGTCTGTTAGTAATGAATTCACCTTTCCCTTCATGTAACCTGCTAAATACATGTATAAATTACCCGATGATTGACATTTACTAAAGTCTGACTAAAGTAGGCATGGAAATTTTAGAGAGGCCATGTGCCTTGTTAGGTAATAAGGGATATATTGAAGTCAGTAATTTTAAAATTAAAGAGGATCTTTCCTAGGCAGGAACACATTGTCTGCTTAGCTTGCATATCAATCAGTCATATTACTGTGGAAACCTGCCTTGTAAAGGAATGCATAAGCAAATCACAGAATTTCAGAGTGGGGGGGTCTTTGGTTCCTCAGGTCATTCTGTCATCAGGAAAAGAAGAATCCCCTCTATTGGCTACCCAACAAGTGGCCAGCCAGTTTTTTTGCATGAAGATCTTCAATGAGGGAGAACCTACTGCCTGTCCAAGAACTCGATTATCCTTTTGGTCATCTCTGGAATTGTTTTTACTAAACTGTCCTTTTTTAAGTTTATTGATTTGAGCTGAATTCAGTTCCTCCAACCCTAAGGAATTTTTATTTGTTGTATTTTGGCTATTCAGCCTTAAAAACAGAGACAAGGGGGACAGAGGAAGACTTGGCAATAAATACTGAGCAGATTATAAAACAGAATTTATTTAGGATTGGAATCCACAGGAGGTTTGTCTTTCGCCATCCAAGATTCTTTTTCAAAGGTTGTGGGAAGCAGAATAAGCCTTTGATTTGCCTTTTTTGTGGGGATGAGTTCTAGTCTAAGTAGCTAACAATAAGTAGTTGAATCTACATGTTGTTTATAACACAAAATTCTTTGGCCAGGTGGCAATGCTTTCTTTTCAAAATTCTCCCCTCTTTGGCACTCTTTTAGTTCTTCTCATTTCTGGGAGAAAGGAATAATTTGATGCTTTAATTTACTAATTTGTACTTTAATTTACTAATTTCTCTGGGTCATTTGCAAATTGTATAGGGGATAGCAATAAAGGATAGAGAGGGATGGAGATGGCAATGGTGCCAGGCAGCTGAGAGGGCTTGAGACCATGTTGGATGGGGAGTAGGTATTTCAAGTTGTGGGCTGTCTGGAAACAAATTCCCCATTAGAGAAGAAAGACTGGGCAGCCTTTAAGAAGCCCTAAGTACTCTTCAGCTTCTAGTGAAAGGAATGGCTAGGACTAAAGGAGATTTCCAGGAAAGGGGAAAAATGTATTTCTACTTAGCTTCTCTTTTAAGCTTTTTGGACTTTTTTTCCACATGATTTGGAACAAATTCAATTCAATTTACTTCAACAAACATCTTTCAATGCCAGAGCCGAGCAGGGTGGATTCTGGATCAGCTGGGCACTGAATGAAAATGACTGCACTCATGTCACCCTGAATGTCTCAAAGACCAATTTTATATCCCAGATGTGTTTCTGCTTACCCACTCACTATCTCATGGGTCAGGACATTCATTTGCCTTCTGACAGCACATGGTGTTCGAGATGATAGTGGCCTACCTGTAAAATACTCTCCAAATTCTTGCTCTAACTTGATAGCTCGGTCATAGGTTTTCTTGGCTTGTTCCTCTGTGAGACGCTTATTCATCTCCCTAGGAGAACAAAGGATAAAATACCAGTTAGACTATACAATGAATGAATGGTTAACACTTGAAATGGCTTTCGTCTACCCCACCATCCTATTTTCCAAACACATACACTGCAAAATAAATTGTAAAAATAACTGTCCTGAGAATTTTCCTGTTCCCAATTTAGGAAATTAATATTTATATTGTGTTTTAGCCTTAACCTGTGCACTTTTAGTAATGGGAGTTCAGTACTTTGTGAAGCAACCATTATTGAGTGGTGATTATTATTATTGTTATAAAATTATACTGAACTAAAGTCTGTCTCCTTGTATTTACCACCTATTGCTCCTGGATCTGACCTCTGGAGCAAGCAGAACAAGGTGAATCCTTCTTTCAAGTGTCAGATCTATATATACCTGAAGACAGATACCATCTCTTTCCCTGTAACAACCATGCTTTCTTTTCACCATGCCAAAAATTCTCCATTTCTTTACACATTCCTTAGATAACATGGCTTTCTGAGTCATTTTACCACTTTTATATATATATATATATAATATATATATAATATATATATAATATATATTTAATTTATATTATTTTATATTTAAAATTATTTTTAAATTATGTTATATATTTTATATTATATTTTATTATTAAATTATGTTTTAGATATATTTATATTTAATATATAATTATATATAAATAATATATATAAATATATATTTATATTTATAATACATATTATATATTTTGGGGGGGGGATGCTCATGTTTGCCAATGTTCCCTTTAAATGTGGCTCCTAATACTCCAAATGTCAGGGAAAAGAGAGGGTAAAAAAGGATAAAGGAAGGAGATAATGGGCATTTCTGTCCATTTTCTATTGGATATTATTACCTAATAGAAATGAATCCCATTAACACAGAGTTCATAAGATCCTAGATTTAGAGTTGGAGGGACTTGGAGATCTTTTTCTCTCTCTCCCTACCCCCATTTTACATATTAGGAAATTTAGTCCTAGAGAGGGGATGAAGCAGGAAGGCATTAGAGGCAGAGAGAGTAGATCATATATAACGGACAAGTCAAACCATCACCACTGCCTTGACCTCCATTGGGAGACAGACCACCTCTCAGAACCCAACAGCCTTGGGCATGACGGCGTCCCCCAAACCACTGGTTATCCTCCTTGAGGATGTCCATGTTTGCCAAAGTTCCCTTTAAACTGTGGCTCCCAGAAAAGACCCCAAATACTCCAAATGTCAGTGAGAGGAAAAATGGAGCAAGGAAGGAGATAAGGGTTCTGTTTCTAGTCCGGTCCCTAGAGCCATCGCCAAGGGGGCCACATTCCTCATGACCACCAGTGACATTTGTTTCCCACCTTCCATAAACCTGAAGAGTAAAAGCCCTGTAAGGGGCAGCATCTTTCTAATTACCCCAACCCCGGCTGTACCGCCAGCCTTGTTCTCAGAGCCATCGGCTGGTGAAGAGAATCCCATGAAGGAGGGACCGGCCATCTTTACCAGTGGTCAACCTATGGCCAACCACAGAGCATACCAGTCAGCCGAGGAACCCTGACGAAAAGTTGGGAGGGGGTAGGTGTTGGACAAGTCAAAAAACCACTGGTATGTGGACCACCATCTTCCCCTCGTGGTCCATGAACCACTAAAGGGTAATCACTGTCTAGATCATACCAGAAATATGCTTCCTATTGCATAAATAGACTCTAGGTAAATGTCTGTCACTAGAGGATCATGCCATATAGTCTACTTCAATTAAAAGAGACTCATTTATTTGGTAAATATTTACTTAGTGCCTGGAATGATGTTTATTCTAGGATGGATGGGGAATAGGGAGCTGAATAACACAAGAGCTTTTCCTTAAGACACTTCTTGGTATACTTAGGCACTTTCCTCTCACTTGAGTGTGGCAAAGACAGAATAGAGAACTGAGATGTGACAACAGTTTATATTAGCTGCATTTTGTTGTAGGATCTGTTTATCCCCATGCACTCTATGTTCCAGACAAATTAGTTTACTTGCTCTTCTAAAAATATAAATATATCAACTCTCACCTTGGTGCCTTTGTAGGGGCTCCTTCCTGTGGTTTGTGTGATCTTTTTCTTTAGCACCTTTTAGAATATTTGGCTTCCTTTAAGACTCAGTTTAAATACCACATCCTTATATAAAGCCTTTGCTCTTCCTCTGATAATTACTTTGCATATTTTCTCTTTGTTTCCTTCCTTCCTTCCTTCCTTCCTTCCTTCCTTCCTTCCTTCCTTCCTTCCTTCCTTCCTTCCTTCCTTCCTTCCTTCCTTCCTTCCTTCCTTCCTTTCTTCCTTTCTTCCTTCCTTCCTTCCTTCCTTCCTTCCTTCCTTCCTTCTTCAAGGTCGTATGGTTTGAGAAAACCAGGAATAGAACTGAGATATTTTGGCTCTAAGTCCAGTGCCTTTGCCAGGAAAAGAATAATAAAAACTAGCATTTATATTTCATTTGAAGGTCTGCAAAGCACTTTACATGTTACCTCATTTGATCTCATAATAGTCCTGACTTAGGTGATACTATTGTCCCCATTTTGTAAATGAGAAGACTGAGGTGAAGAGAGATTAACTGACTCATCTAGAGTTGCCCTAAGGCAGGATTTGAACTCTGGTGAAAATAAGAAAGATTAATTTTCACCTAGACATGAAGAGGGAAGACAAAGACAAATGCTAATCCTCTTACCAGAACTGGAGATGAGGGGGCAATATACAAACTGAAGAGGTTTCTTGGAAAGGAGGCTTGGGGTTGTGGTTTTCTATTATAAAAGCAAATGCCACTTTGAACCCAAAGCAGAAATGTATATACTTTTAAGCTGACAGGTGATATGTAGGATGCAGGCTTGAACTGAGATTATGGAGAAGGAAGCAGAGTACTGAGAAATGACAGCAGCCCTGCATTTGTTCCAGCTGACCTAGCAACTGCTTCTCAGAAAGGGGAAAGGAAGGGGCCCCAACCCTGCACTGGAGTCAGTCCCTAAGAGATCAGCACTCTGGGGAGAAAATGCTCCTCAAAAGCACCCAGTTAGCCTCCATTCATTCCCCTTATCTTCCTGGGAGAAAAGAAGTCAGTGGGCCTGATTTTGTTAAGCCTGAAACTCCATGAGGTAGAATAATCATTGAGAGGGCTGTACATGGAAAAAAAAATGTATAAAGTCCTTTTAAGGTTTTATTATTTTGAATTTGAATCTTTACAGAAAGAAATCAGACAGAGCCAGCAATAGAATCTTTAATCCAGTCCCTCCACCCTTTTAAAAATTGTTTACTTATGTTCAGTTATATCTGACTCCTTGAGACTCCATTTGGAATTTTTTTGGTAAGGATAAGTAGAGTAGTTTGCAATTTCCTTGTACAGCTCATTTTACAGATGAGGAAACAGAGGCAAACAGGGTAAAGAGACTTGCCTAGGCTCACACAGCTAAATATCTTCAGGTCATATTTGAACTCAAGGCTTGCTGACTCCAGGACTGGTGCTCAATCCACTGTAATTCCACCCTTCTTTTTTTAAACATAAGGACACTGAGACCTGGGTAGTCAAGTGATTAGCACAAGGAAACCCAGGTAGCAAGGAGCATGGATAGCCTATGAACTCATGAATGCTTAGGGAAAGCTACTCAGACACCAGCGCTCTCATCCTATTCTGCCTGGCCACAGAGATATGTCCTTTCACTCTATGACCTCTTTCTCTTCCTCCTTTTTAATAAAAACCCTTACCAGTATTGGTTCCAAAGCAGAAGAGTGGTAAGGGCTGGGCTATGGAGAGTAAGTGACTTGCCCAGGCTCACATCAGGAAGAGCCTGAGGGCAAATTTGAACCCAAGACCTGTCTTCAGGCTTGACTCTATCCACTCTATGACTTTCTTCGATAATACATAGTCTTGAAACCATAATCAATTGGACTATGCCTAAGGTTTTCCTTATTGGCATAAGTAGCACCACAGTAGAAGAGATGTGTTCCCATTAAGCCATTAAGGCAATAATGACTACCTTCCTGTCTCTATAGGTCAACTGTGTTTTCCAGACTCAAATGATATTGTGGGTCAATATGGTCTAAATCCTTTAACATGAAATTTTGCCTGAAGACTCTGGTTTGAGGGGGACCTAGACTAGGAGCCTTGGAGAAGGAAGGAGCCAGAAGTAAGAAGATCAAGTATTAAGGAAGAAAAATGATTTTTTTTAAGTTTAAGAAATGGGGATCTTTGGAAACAAATTTTATGCTGATTGATATTTGGGTAAGTTCAAGATACTGGTATAATTTATCGTTGTATTTTTGAGAGAAACTATTATTGATGACAGTGACCTATGCTTAGAGTTGTAATTAAGGAAAGGTAGAATCTTATTGCAGAGCAAGCCTAAATGCCAAGGAAAGAATCTAAAATGTCACTTGTTCCATATACCCAAACTCATTTATTTCCATTTCCCCAGGAACTGCTGCTTCAAATGAAAGGCAATTCAATTACTATTGCTTTCTAGCAATTAACCTCACTCCTTCCCTCTTTTCTTGTATCCTAGGCAAGTGAAAAAAGAAACACAACTTAGGAAATAGAAGTGCACACATTTTCAAGGAACTTTTGGCCTTGTTCCCCATGGTGATTCAAATAAACTTTAATTTTATAGAGATTTGGCAGGGAAGAAGAATGAATAAATATCTGGCAATGGTATAATGAGCTTCAAAACAGAAATAAAAAGGCATTAGTGTGGAACTGGGGGGATGAGGAGAAGGGGATAAACTTCAGCATACTTACATCAATGGCTCCAGTGACTTCGGCTTAATGAAGATGGCAATGGGATAGAGTTGTGCAACTTGTAACCTCTTGATAGCATTTCCTGATACATCGAGGATACAGTGCTTGCCCTGATGAAAAGAGATGTAGAGAGGGTCTTATTCATATATCTATTAACTTTAATTTTTCCAAGATTTCACTCACATCTTTTACCTCTTTCTTATTTATTTATTTATTTTGTTTTTTGGGTAAGAGGGTCTTATTCAAAGAATCAGAGAATGATATAGTTTGGAAACTCATTCAGGTCAATTTCCCCACTCAGTGCTAGAATCGTTGATAAGGATTTACTCAGGTTTACTCAAACCAAATGGGTAGATGAATGGTCAATTGAACACTTGAAATGATTAGGTGCTCACTATGTCCTAGAGGCAGACTATTTCATTTTGGTACACCTCAAAAAAAAAGTTTTCATGTTGAGATGAAACGTGCCTCTTGTAACCTCTATCATTTGATTCTAATTCTGTGACATGAGGATATGATTTTATTTCTCTCAGGTCAAGCAAAACAAGTTTTTACATGCCAGATTTACTTCCTTTACTCTTCTTTTTTCAAATCCTTTCCTTCTGTCTTAGAACCAATACTGTTTTATTGGTTCCAAGGTAGAAGAGTGGTAAGAATTAGGCAATGAGTATTAAATGACTTGCCCAGATCAACACAGCTAGGAAGTGTCTGAGGTCAGATTTGAACCTAGGACCTCCCATCTCTAGGCCTGGCTTACAATCCACTGAGCAACTTAGATACCCCCAGATATAGCAGATTTTCAAATACTTGATGAGATATATCATGGCCCTACCACAGAGTCTTCTCCAGACAAAACTTCCCCTGTTCCTCATATTCCATGGTTTCCATTCTTACAACCATCATGGTAGCCCTTCCTTGAACAATGTTCTTTGTAAAACACAAGTCCAGAACTGCACATGATACTCTAATCTCTAGTGAGCTCTTTCTCTTCTCAATAGATTTCATCCAGGCCATAAATTAACACTTAGCTAATTTTTAAGGAGTAGAGAAAGGGCCAATGATAAGCTGTCAGAGAAGGGGCATACTTCAGGCTTAAGAATATGCCTGACTAATTTTGGAACAGAGGCACAACCATAAAATACCATATTGGTTCAAATAAACACCCCACTCCCCCTAAAGGTTTCCCACACAATATCTGAGCATGGTCTCACAAGAGTTTCCTCTAATTGTCCTGAAATTGTCCTTTTTGTTTCTTTTCATGAATGGATTTGTATTATGGACAGATTTTGAGGAATGGACTTTGTATAGGAAGGGATCAATGTGCTGTAATTTTTCCTAGTTATTTGTTGGTCAACAATTATAATGATAAGGTTCCTATGTTTGGCTATGCAGATTTCTTACAAGGGTTTTGTTTTTGTATTAAGTGGGGGAAGTGAGAAGGAGAGGAAATGAAAGTTTATTAACAGAAAATAAAGTATTATAATATATATTTTTCAAAAAAGATCTATTTTCAAAGTGCTGCCTAAATTCAGTGGCCTACATTCAGATCACTAGAGGGTATGAGTTTCTTGCAGGCCTCCTAAATCACCAGCGGCAGCAATTCCCAAAGAGGGGTTCTTAAATGTTTTTTTTTTTTAATTAATAACAGCTTCATTGTGATATATGCTTGACCTTCTCAAGATGACTACTCTGTAGACAAGGTCTTTTTATAAATATGTTTTAGACTGTTTGTAGGAAAAACATTTTTTTTAAACCCTTACCTTCCATCTTAGAACCAGAACTGTGTATTGGTTAGAAGGCAGAAGAGTGGTAAGGGCTAGGAAATGGGGGTTATGTGACTTGCTCAGGTCACTTAGCTAGGAAGTGTCTGAGGTCAGATTTGAACCCAGGACCTCTAGTCTCTAGGCTTGGCTCTCTGTACACTGTTACCCAGCTGTTCCCAGCTTAGACCATATTTTAAAGAATAGTTAGAAGCAAGGGCTCTCTTTACTAGAACCCATGGAGAAAATGAGATTCCTTTTCTATTGTATAAATGAAATTTTGGGAAACTAAGGGACTTCAGGGGGATGAAGTCCAAAGGCTCAAAATTTCCATTGGTTCAACCTCCAAGGGTCCCATTAAATGCAGGTTGAAAGTGTTTTATATGGAGAGAGGAACAGATTAAAGTCAATGACCATGGACAGCTACTTATCCATAATCTCAAAGTGAAGAGCCAGTTGAGTCCAATGAATGCAAGAGAGTTCAGTCTCTGAGATCTAACCTATGCAACTTTATTCACACATTCCAAGTTTGTATCTTAAGAAGCTCCCATCATATACACCTTCAAACAGTAAATTCCCATTCTCTGCTCAAGATAAAGTTCAAGGGAACAAAGAATATAGAGAACTATACAAATAGAAAAATGGAAGTAATTACTGGGATACTCCAATAAGCCAATGAATCTCTATCATGGAAGTAGGTACTCCTTCCTGCCTCTTCTGTGCAACTCTCACATGGGATCCCCCAAAATCACCATGCTGGCAAATGATTAAGTCAATTCATAGCAGAAAAACACTATGCATAGTTGCATGCACAAATAGAAAAATGGAAGTAATTACTGTAATATTCCAGTATGCCCCAGGATCTCTGCCATGGAAGTGGTTATTCCCTTCTAGTCTGTCCTGGGAAATTCCCATGTGGGTCCCATAAATTACCACATGGGCAAATGATTCTTCTCATTTGCAGCAAAAAACAATGTGTGTATTCCTAGCCAATAAGCCATATTGGTTCTTGAGGAAAAGGAAAAATAAAAGCAACCTTCGAGCATAATATGTTTATTATTTTTCTTGATTGCTGATGATGAATTGAACAACATATTCCCAGACCTTCATTTATATTTAGAAGCCTTAACATGAGTTTATACCAGCAGAACAAAAACAAAACCATTATGACAGAATCAAATTGGGGCATTTTTAGTCCAAATCAAAACTGTTTGCTTCTCAATTCCTTCATGAAATTGGTTCATGCTGTCTAAAAGGGACCCAAGACAGTTAATGATGATATAAAAAGATTTTGAAGCATCTAAGAAGCCTGTGGTTGTTGCTGCTGTTTCTTTGCTCTCTCTGCCCCAGCTCCATGATCCCTGGAAGGAAGGGTTCATCTTTTTTCTTTCCATTCAGGGACTTCATTCTCAGCAACCTGATTCCGTTCCCTTCTCCCCCATCCCCCCAAAACTCAGTGGCTTTGAAGCTTGGCATAAAGAAGTAACCTGGAATATAATTATCACAGAAAATAAAGAGAAATATGGGCTCTTTACTCATGCTCATGATTGGAAAGTCAACACGGAAACCCGTTCAGTGGTTTCTACTATCCCTTCTGTTCTTGTTCAGTAGGCGTCTATTACAACTTGGTCACAGACAAAAGGAATACCTGCAAACCTCAGCAGAGAAATGCGTTTAAATGTAAGAGTCCTTTCCCATTTCTAGGCTATCCATCTAAACAAATTCCCATACTGAGAGTGGAGTAGATATAAACTCCTAATCCAAAGGGAAGGATGGATTTCCTGGACATTTCTGAACTCCATTCTTTTTAAAAAAATTTAAATTAAATAAAAAAAATATTTTTATGGTCATGCAAAACACACGTCCATATTGGTCATTGTTGTTAGAGCCAGAACTCCATTTGAAGGAGGCCGTCCCTCCTCTAGTTGGGAAACAGATCCTGATCCCCCATGGCGCTTCTAAGAAGATGAGCAAACGTACCCTCTCTGCAACGAATCGCACAGATTGCACGCTGGTTCCATATAAATTATCATTGTACTGCCCGGCTTCTATAAATTTATGCTCTTGGATATCCTTCTCCATTTGCTCTCTTGAAATGACAAAATGATAGTCTCTGCCATCCACCTCATAGTCACGCTTTGGCCTTGTGGTATCTGTGAATATAGATAAGAGGAAATGCAAATATTTAGGCACTTTCCATATGCCCCCTTGTCCTACTTGTCCATCTGTAATTTAAGAGAAGAGCTTTAACAGTGTGTGTGTGTGTGTGTGTGTGTGTGTGTGTAGGTGCTAGGTGGCTCAATGGACTGAGAAACAGGCTTAGAGATGAGATGTCCTGGGTTCAAATCTGACCTCAGATGCTTTTTAGCTGTGTGACCCTGGGCAAGTCACTTAACACCCCTTGCCTAGCCCCTACCACTCCTCTCCTTAGGACTAATACATAGTGCTGATTCTAAGATGGATGGTGAGGATTATTAAAAATGTTGAAAAGAATAAAAAAAAACCCCACCCACCCCCAAATAGTGTATGTGACAGTGATTACTGTCTCCTTGTCAAAAAGTGTTATTCAGTGAGATAATATATGCAATCTCATCTGCCTGCAGGGACACTCAAATGTGATGATATACATAAAGTATTTTTTAACTCATAAAATGCTATATAAGTGCTAGCTGCTATTATTGTTATTATTTTTTAAACCCTCACCTTCTGGTCTTGGGATCAATACTGTGTATTGGTTCCAAGGCAGAAGAATGGTAAGGGCTAGGCAATGGGGGTTAAGTGACTTGCCCAGGGTCACACAGCTGGGAAGTGTCTGAGGCCAGATTTGAACCCAGGACCTCCTCTAGGCTTGGCTCCCAGTCCATGAAGCTGCCTCGCGGACCCCATCAGCTGTTATTCTTCACTCATCAGAAAATAAGGTAAACACCACCTTAAGAAGACAGAAGTACATGAAGAGTAAAGGCTTTCTCTGATCACAGAGGAGAGGCTGAAGCCCAGAATGACGTGTCGACATCTCCCCAGAGAAGGAACCCAACACTACGTAGGGATTAAAAAGAGAAATGATACTCACGAGGTACACAGGAGCCAAATTTGTCAGGGAATTCTGATATCAAGTCATCATTGATCCGGTCCTTCATAGGACCCAGAATAATAACTGGCCTCGTATAATTAACTGGAAAAAAAGGAAAAAAAATATGTTAATAACAAGGACACACTTTCCATTTTAACCTCATCAGGAGTATAAAACGATCCCTGTTCTTGAGGTTCCTATGATGTACTGAAATGGATTCACATCATGCCTAATATTTCTTTTTTTCGGTGGGTAAAGAATCTGTCAGTCCCTGTATGGGGGTGTTGATGCTGAAGAGTGAATCTGTCTCTTTGTACCCAAATATTGGAAGTTACTCACAAGGATGAGTGATGGATCTGTTTATCAAAGAAAACAATTAAATATTTCAGAGTATCCCTTTTCCCCTCCAGTTGTACCTACATAAGAAAATTCAGTCAGTTGAGTGGGAAAAAATTAGCCTAATGAGTCACTGTATTGACAAAGACTTTGCAAAACAATTGTATATTTTTCTAGTATTTTTTTGACTCATTAAGCTAAAATCTTTGCTTGTATTCATTCTGAATATCCCAATTTCTGAACGACAGAGGCAGTCTCATCCAAAGATGAGAATAGTGAATTAACAGCCAGTAGGCATGAAATTTTACCATTAATTCATTGTGTGACCCTAGGCAAATCACTCTGTGGCTTAATTTTCTTACCATCATAGTGGCAACTTCCTGACTTTTTCTTTTTTCTTTTCTTTTTTTTTTTAATTTACTTAGTCAGGGGGCAGTTGGGTGGCTCAGTGGATTGAGAGTCAGACCCAGAGATGGGAGGTCCTGGGTTCAAATGTGACCTCAGACACTTCCCAGCTGGGTGACCCTGGGCAAGTCACTTAACCCCCATTGCCTAGCCCTTACCACTCTTATGCCTTGGAACCAATAAACAGTATTGACTCTACAACTAAAGGTAAGAGTTTTAAATTAAAAAAAAATCTACTTAAGTCAATTTAGAACATTATTCCTTGGTTTCAAAAATCACATTATTTCCCTTCCTCTCCTCCCCCTGCCCTTCCCATAGACAATGTGCAATTTCACTGGGGTATTACATGTGTCCTTGATCAGAACCTATTTCCACGTTGATGTTTGCACTAGGATGTTCATTTAGCATCTACCTAAATTTTTCTTTATATCATTCATAAGGGGATAGCTAGATGTTTCAGTGGACTGAGAGCTAGACCTAGATATAGGAGACACTTCCTGGCTGTGTGACCCTGGGCAAGTCACTACTGTTCTTTTGCCTTGGAAACAATGCACAGTATTGATTCTAAGACAAAAAGGAAGAGCTTAAAAATTCCTTTTTGTTGGTCCTAGAAAGTAGAACTAGTATCAATGGGTGGAGAATGCCAGTAGGTAGAGTTTAGCTCAGCATACAGAAGAAATTCCTAATAACTAGATGTGGCAGTAGAAAACTATAATGAGTTGCTCTACCAGGGAGTAAGTTCCCAGAGACTGGAGATACATGAATAGAATGGATAAATATTTCCTCTATTTGCTAGGAGCATTGAAGATAGAATTCACGTCCTGGATAGGGTTTAGACTAGATGTCCTCTGAGGTGCCACACTTTTCATTCCAGCCTGTGCTGCTCCCTTACTTTTCTAGGGAGGCATGAACACTCTTACATGACTAATAACAGCCCCAAATTCCAAAGGACGGGCATATGAACCCTTTTACTATGAAGTGAATCAAGATCTGATTCAGATTTCCTATTGCACATGCACCAGTTAGTATTTATTAAGTGCCTACTGTGTGCCAAGCACTGGCAAATGAAGATATGACTTGGCAAATGGTGTTTCATTGTCATAGAACAGTAGCTAGAAGTCTATATATTTTTTGCCAATACAGAGATTGGCACTATGCTTTTAGCACTATGGAAAAGCTTCTACCTTTTTAGAAGATTCTTTCCCCCCCATCCCATTTTCTGAAAAATACCAAAATTTTTTCCATGATAAAAATTTGGAACTGTTACCATTCGCTTATACTTTAGTGTAAATGAAGGTCTTTTCAGGGAGAAGAAATTCACAGAGTGAAAATCTTTGACATTTGCAGATGATTTTGGTCTCCATCAGGGTGTCTTGGGTATGAAAAGTGGACAGAATCAAGAGGGATAAACGTAACGGATATACTCATTTTGCCTATGGATTTTAGAGCTAGATCATCTAATTCAATCCTTTCATATTATGAATGAGGTAATCCAGGTCTAGAGATGTGATATGAGATGCCCAATGTCACACAAGGAGGAAGTAGCAGAATTCAAACCTGGTCGCCCTCCTTCCAAATCCAGGACACCCTTTTCCTGAATTCACTTATTTCCACCCCCAGCCCTTGGGTTGTGGTGGGTATCAAAGGAGACCACATGTGTAACGTCTTTAGGACAGTGCCTGGCACTTAGAAGATACTTAATAAATACTTTTTACAGCCTACAATATGGCTCAGCCCTTTCCTCTACAGGGCATGGCCAACAACCAACTCATTCCAAAGAGATTTTTTGTTTTGTTTTTTTACAAAGAAGATTCAGTGGAAGATTTCAGTTCAGCCCCATTTCCTAAAATAATCCGTTTATTATTCGTAGGTCTATGCTGGCTTCAAGTCTTTCAAAGACTCAGTCAAAAGTAGTCTCCAAATGGCAAGGATTCTGGCCAAGGATTAGCTCAATGATTGTGTAATCTCTGACCAGTGTCGCACACCACCAAAGGACCTTCGCTGGTGTTTACCACAGTGCATAAAAAGAATAATGATGATAATCACAGAGTAAAGGGTACCATTAATATCAAGTCTTGGGGTAGCGAGGTAGCACAATGGATAGAGCTCCAGGCTTGGAGTTGGGAGGTCCTGGGTTCAAATTTGGTCTCAGACACTTCCTCGCTGTGTGACCCTGAGCAAGTTGCTTAACCCCCAGTGCCTAGCCCTTGCTGTTCTTCTGTTTTAGAATAGATAGGAAGGGGAGGCAGCTGGGTGGCTCAGTGGATTGAGAGTCCGGTCTAGAGACAAGAGGTCCTAGGTTCAAATCTGCCCTCAGACACTTCCTAGTTGTGTGATCCTGGACAAGTCACCTTGTCCCCATTGCCTAGCCCTTACCACTCTTCTGTCTTGGAACCAATACACAGTATTGATTCCAAGATGGAAGGTAAGGGTTTAAAAAAAAAGAATAGATCAGAAGACAGAAGGTAAACATAAAAAAAAAAAATCAAGTTTTATCCTTTTTATTCTACAGAGGAAGAAACTAAAGCTCAGAGTGAATCAGTCTACTGAGAAATGGATGCAAGATTTGAACTCAGGTCTTTCTGATTTTATTTACAGTACTCTGTCCACCTACTCTATCAATCTGTCTCTCCATATAGGTCAGTTCATAAGCATGTCTGTTTTTTTTTTTTTCAGATTGGACAATCTTAGAACATACTGTGCCAGGCAACTAATGGATGAAACACTGGAGTCAGGAAGATCTGGGTTTAAATCCAGCCTCAACTACTTATTAGCTAGGTGACCCTGGGCAAGTCACTTCACCTCTGTTTGCTACAGTTTCCTTAATTGTAAAATGGACTAATGATAACACTCACTTCTCAGGTTTGTTGTAGGGATAAAGTAAAGTAGGGATCTGTAAAGTGTTTAGCTCAGGGCCTAGCACTCAGAAGGTACTATGTGTAGTGAGTGAAATGTTGAATTTTAATTAAAATTAAATTTAAAAATTTTATTATTATATATAATATGAAATATAATAAAATAAATATATGTACATATATAAAATAAAAATAAAATTTAAAAATAAAAATTTCCTCATTTTAAAATAATTTATTATTTGACCAGTCAAGACATCCTAATTATGGTCAAATGATTGTCTTGATCACCATAAGACAAATGAAAACTCCTTGCCCAGGTACCTATATGCATTTTTTTTGGAGCTCATAATTCAGGTCCTGCCTTGAATATCCTCAAGACATTTCTAATTGGCAATCAGCTAATTGGGAGATGGTCCGTCGGCTCCTGAGCCCTTTCCAAATCCACAGGTAAAATTAACTTAATTAATTTAATTTAGTAGGTAACCTACTCTGAAAAAGTATTACTACAGAACTTTCCTGTGAAAGGACTCATTCCTCAGCACAAAGAGAGTGCAAAAATCTATCTACTGAATGGAACTAGGAATTCTCCTTAATCTACAAAAACTGATTTGAGGCTTTTATAAACCAGGAACCTTGATATAAAATAAAAAAGTATATGAAAAATAAATTCTCACAGAGTTTCATAGTAACTACTACCACCACACTATCACTTGCCCTTGTCAAAGCCAAGGAACTGGAAAAACCAGTGGACTTACTTTCCTGCCTTGTGACAGGCTCATAAGAAAGAATGAGGTCCTCTTGTCCTCCTAGGAAAAGAAAGAAAAGTTATAGTTGACTAATAGCAGATCATATGACATAGCAAACTTCCCTTGTCCCTAAGTACAAGAAATAGAGTTCAAAGTTAATTTTCCTTTCAAATCTCTTCTTGAACCATTTCCAAAGCTTCATCTACTTTCCAATGGCTTCTTTCCCTGACCCTGACAAATTGACTTTATTAATTTCTTAGTGTGGTCACTTCCCAGTAATTCCTTGTCTAACACATGGGTGAAAGGCCATTTTGGGGTCCTATATGGTCCAGTTGGGTCATATTTTATGAAAAATTGTTCTGCCAGGTCCAACTGGTGAGTCTTGATCCAGTATCTCTATCCAAGGAAAGGATTTCATTGAGAGCCCATCCATCATTGAAACGTTGTTGACACACGGCTAGAAGCATCTTGGATTGGTGACAAAGCTTGTTGAGGAGTGGCTCATGATTTTATTCATTACCTCTATCCACCTGCTAAACTCCCACTACGTGAGTAAGAAGATGATCACTTTAGAATATGGTATGATAGCAGATTTTGAAAGGTGACAGATTTTTGGACAGAGATTTTTGGGGAAAAAAAATAATACCTCATTTCTTTGTGATTTTTGGTTACCATATTTTATCCCCTGAAAAAGCAGACCCAAAAGCATTGGTATGGGCCAAGATTCCCTGAGACATCCATCTGGCAGCCTCTATGAATTCAAAACTATTCCAATAATAATACTAAGATTTAAAAATGGCAAATATAGTAAATATTAGTAGATATAATTCACAAATAAAAGCTCATTGGGAGAGTATAAAGGGGTCCTGAGCCCCACAGGGTTATAAATTGCTGCTCTAAAGCAAAGTGCTATTTAAAAAGCTACAACAAAAATCCACTACATTTCGTTTATTGGAACAAAAGATCCTTAGGAGCAGGTTGCCTAAAAAAATCACAGATTTGGGGTTAGTGATGCCATCTCCAGGAAGCTGCCATGGGCCAATCTGGGTGAAATTTTCTTGAATGTGACCAACTGTTAAATCATTGATTACTCTTATTGTCAAAGTTATGCTAAGGGAAGCAAAGGCCAGGTGAAATATCCTGTCTCTTTCCATGACAGGGAGTATTTTTTTTTTTGCTCTGCTTTGACACAGAGCAACGTGGCAAATAGTCTTTGAATAATAAACATTTTTTTTAGCTAATTCATTTTTGAGACCATCTGCAGAAAACAATTTCCATGCAATGAAGAAAACTGGCCAATCAGTCTCTCTAGGTCATGAGTCTCTGCCCTCATATCAATTTAGTTGTCATTAGTATCTCCTTTTGTGAAAAAATAATTTGTATAGACAATGCCTAATCCTTTTATTTGTAGAGGAATGACTAAAAAATATAAAATGTTGTTATGAGGTAGGGAGAAGATATTTGCCAGAAACATCTGAAGTGAAGAATGGGGAACTATATCATCTTAATAATAATAATGATAATAATAATAATAATAACTGGCATTATTACCTAGCAGTTTATGGTTTGCAAAGTGCTTTACATGTTATTTCACTGAAGCTTGGAAAAAACCCTCAGTGGTAGGTGCTGTTATTATCCCAATTTTACAAATGAGGAAACTGAGGCACAGATTTGTTCAGTGACTTGCCTAGGGTCATATAGCTAGCAAGTTCCTGAGGCAGGATTTGAACTCAAGTCTTCCTGATTTCAATAAAAGCATTCCATTCAGTGTGCCAGTACTGCTTCATCTTGCTACTAAAAAAGAAATTATTTCAATGTATTCCCTTATGGGGGTACAGTTGAAATGTCACATTACTGATATTAGGAATGCAGAAGGTATATTTGTTGGGGGGAAAAGTTACATATCCAGGATTTAAGAGCGGACACTATTTTTATTTTTAAATGATACTGCCTAGAGATATATGCTGGGAAATAGAGGGAAGGAGAAATGTGACTTCCTATCTTCCCGCCTTCCATAAGACAGGGTCCTAGTGGCCACTGGACATTTCATCAGAAACTATTTAATTAGCAGGGAACATGCTTATTATGAAATATTAGAAGTTTGGAAAGTCACATGGTGTGCCAGACCAGGGATAACTCTTCTTAATGCCCTTTTGGGCGGCCAGCACTAATGCCCATTTAAATGGGAGACCATGTGCAATAGGGTTCTCTTATTTGGTTCTATTATAAATATACATGTAATACACACAGACGCAGGAATATTACACAATTTCATTTTTTTAGATATGGACAAAAGTTCCTAATGACTCTTTTTCTTCCCAAAGGGAAAGCCATAGCTTGGAATTTTGTACTAAAGGAGATCCAGGAAGAAAAGAACTTTTAGAATTCTAAAGTCCTTTTCAATCTTATCTTATTTGCTAACAACTTAAGATACAGTTACTATAGGAATCATCACCCTCATTTTACAGAAGACTTTAGAAAAGGCCATATGGCCCTAAAGTTGGCCATTCAGCTAATAAGTTTCAGAGGCTGGATTTGAACCCAAGTTTCTCTTCCCTCCAAATCTAGTGTTCTTCCCAATATGGGATATTGGAAGCCACATACAAATAAATGCAAAAAATCACAACTGGGGAGAGGTCCCTTCCAACTGGGGCTTGGGAATTCCCCTAAATGAAGTGTCCTCATATGCCCCAGCATTCCTAGCTCGCCAGCTCTGGTAAACGATTTTAAGGGGCTTTATAAAAAGACTTGCCAGTGATATCTTAAGTAGTCCATCCATAATTACTTATAAATAATTCATGATTATGAAACTATAGGAGACCAACTTCTAGCATTTTTCTCATAGGATGTCATAGTTCTTTGTCTAAGCCATCATGTTTCAATTTATTTTTGAATGGCCAAATGCATATACCTATTTATAGCAGACAAAATCACAGTGCTAAGCACAATCCATGTGACTGGGCATCCTGAGAAATAGCCTCTGGTTGATAAGGTGCCATGGCATACTTTGCACCCGTCAAAAGGAGCCCTCGGAGAGAGAATGAGATGATAGCTGGCATTCGTCTACTTGCCCAGTCTTCACACTCAAGGTCAAGAATGGGAAGCCACAGGAGAGGGGTAGAGTGAGCAGGCGAGGGAAGCAGGGGAAGAGAGAGGAGGAGACGGCCTGCTAGTCAGGACAAGGTGAGAAGAAGGCAGAAAGGAAGAAGAGGAGTGGAGGATGACAAGGCTGAGCCTGGGCCAACGTCAAGGGCACATCACGGCTTTCCTCTCTACTGATGAGTCACTGGAATGGGAAAATGGTTCAAGGCTTTGAGGATTTAGGATTTCTTTGGTGTGGTTCCTCCCCTTATGGGAGCAAGTCATCTATGACTCAATACATGGAAGATAAGGTTGAGAAAAATGCATCATCTTGTGTTAAGCTGGTGATGAGCACCTTTACAATTATGTAGGTTGTCCCTAAGAGAGCAGACTTAGAGGCTACCATGCTATAGGAGGTCTTTCCAGATTGGGGAGCCCAAGGCTATTTCACTGCCCTGTTGAGGTACTGGGCAGGGGGGGAGAGGGGCTTTAATGGAGAACAGGAAAATGCAGAATTCTGGGTCATAATTCTATTTTTAAAACAAGAGGATTCTCTTCTTTGAAACCTTGAAAACTTTATCCCTGTTCAATGATACTGCAAAAGTTCTTTAAAAAAAAATCCATATAGATCTGTGATCTATATATACATAAATATATATAGCTTTCACCAAATACAGGCTGTCTTGTCAACATTTTGAGGTAAGTGCCATTCATACCTTGTTTGTTTATAGAAAAGGTATGGGCACCTGGGGGGAAAACCGTCTGAGTTGACTCCCTGCCCATTTCATGGATCTCTTTTTAAGAGCCACAAGATTGGGAATGGAAGAACAACTCGGGGCTGTGTGAACTGCTCACAGTTATCAGAGCATTCTGTGAGATATTGCTGAGTCTTTGCTAAAAACTCCTTGAGTAAATCAGGACAAGTACAAAAGGGCAGGTAGGTTGCACTATGGGGCCTGACGTCAAGAAGACATCTTCCTGAGTTCAAATCTGACCTCAGACTTAACTTTGTGGACTCAGTTTCTTCATCTATAAAATAAATTGAAGAAGAAACCACTCTAGTAACTCTGCCAAGAAAACCCCAAATGGAAGCCCAAAGAATTGGACAGAACTGAAACCGCTGAACAACAATGACAAAAAGTACAGGAGACTTATGTGGAATCAGGGCTTGCAGGGAAAAAAAAAAAAGCTCTGTGCATGGATACTTGAAAGCTAGAGGAGGAAAAGGACAGTATTTTTAAAGGCATTGTTTTGTGGCTAGGATAAAAGGACTATCATGAATAAAATGGACTTTTGATATTTCCAAAATGCAGAATGTCTACGCAAGAAGAAGTGGAAAATGCAAGATGGTGAACTGTAATTTTGCTTTCAAGTTTAGAGGACTGTCTAAGTCCCTGATATTTCTATACTCTCTCTTTCTTGCTTGAACTCAAAAATATCCCTTTTGCCATCTGCTTTCTGTGATTTCTGGCAGCCTATCTCTTCCCTTCATCCCTTCTCTGAGTGCAGGGGGCTCCTTCAGATAACTGGAAGATCTGGCCCAAATTTTGCTTCAAAAACATGACTCATTTATTTTCCTTATATGAATTCCTCTGCTTTAAAATAGTCTATTTGGGCTTTTTTGGTTGACAAACACACACAATTAATGAGGCAGTCAGCCTTTGGATTTACAGTGTGGAATTTTCCCTTAACAACACCTTGAGGAACAGGAACATAATCCAACTCTGGACCGAGGTGGCTCTAAAAATGTGTGGTAGAGTTACTGATGGCATCTTTAATTCCTTTTATGAGAAGAATGGAACTCCCAAGGCATACGGCACAGCACCCAAGAATACAGGTCCATGTATTATGGATGCTTTCAGAGATACAATTATATGACTGGGTGATAATTTGGAAATTTTTGTAAGGTGATATTTTGCATAATAAGGCAATATGCATTCTAATTAGGCTGCATATTCAGCTGGCTTCAAATAAGGGTGAAACAGAGGGAATACTTATTCTGTGCATAAGAATTAAAGGCTCAGAAAAGTCTGGGTCCCTGATTCTAACTCCTGCCAGTTCTTGACATCTCTCCAAAGCTAAAGGGGAAAGATTTTAAAGGTTTTAAGCATGAGAAATAGTCCCTTAGATTTTAAATTTTGTAAAAAATTTAAAGCTCCTTGATAGGTATATGAAGGTAGTGAAAATGAGAGCAGGTACCAACCAGTAAGGCACTAGGAAAAGGCAGCAGATTAGTTCTCAAAAGGTAGGTCTACTAATCAAAATTTCTCATCAATCCCCAGTTTTCTAACATTTTCTGAAAAGTGGAAGGATAGTTTTTGGTTTCTTTTCTGAATGGATGCTATGAGGTGCTTGCTGACTTTTGTTCACTTGAACATAGCAAATGATGTGGGGCTGACTCTCTAAAGCTGCTCCAAAAGAAACTGGGACTTTATAGAAATGAACACATACTGGCTTTTTCTATTTGTCTAATACCAAGGATTTCAATTTTTGGCTCTCCTTTCTCATCACAGTTAATTTAGTTTTCTTTTCTCTCCTTCTCACCTTTCCTTCTCTCCTTTTTTCTTCCCTCCTTTTTTCTTCCCTCTTTTTTTCTTCCTTCCTTCCTTCCTTCCTTCCTTCCTTCCTTCCTTCCTTCCTTCCTTCCTTCCTTCCTTCCTTCCTTCCTTCCTTCCTTCCTTCCTTCCTTCCTTCCTTCCTTCCTTCCTTCCTTCCTTCCCTCCCTCTTCAAAGTCCTCCAGGAGAAATGTTTTTAAACTTTTTTTGTACTTTATAAATTCTAAAAACTTTTAAGGTAGAGAAAGGGATAAAGCACATATTTCTTATCATAGAGACATGTATTTAGAGCTGGGGTTGTTTAGAGGCTGTTAAGTCTAACCATTTCATTTTATAGATGAGAAACGAAGGGCCAGTGATTTTAAGTGACTTTACTGAGATCTCAGCTAAGTCAATAAAAAACTAGCTAGTAGTAAGCAGGATAGCTAGGTGGCACAGTAGAGAGCTGTTACTGTCAGAAGTCTTGTGTTCAAATCCAGCCTCAGAAACTTACTAGTTGTGTGACCTCAGGCAAGGCACTTACTTTGTCTCAGTTTCCTCCAACCTAAAATATGGATAATAGCACCTACCTCCCAGGGTTGTCATGAGGATCAGATGAGATAATAGTCAATTGTAAAGTATTTAGTATAGTGTAAGTACAATATATCAGCTACCACCATTATAATAATAATTATTAAAAATGTTATAAAATAATATTCTACTTCTGGAAAATCCTAATTTTTTGGAGAGTTTCCCTTATATAGGCAAAATTATATTTCTCCCATTAATTCCTATGTATCAAGTCATTATTCTGCCCTATAGGGCCAAGCAAAACAAATTTAACCTCTTTTTTCCATATGATAACCCTTAAAATATTTAATGATAGCCATTTCCCCTCTCTTCCTACCCCAAGGCATTTCTTTTCCTCCAGGTTAAACATATCTAAACATGTCTTCAAGACATCTTCATATAAAATGCATTCAAGTCTTCTCACCATCTCAGTTGCCTTCTTTTGCACACACTTCAGGTCATCAATTTCCCTTTTAAAAGAGGAAGCCCATAAGTGACCATGATGCTTCCAACAAGGCTGGACCAGGCCACATATACTAGGATAAGATTATACCTTCCTCACAGAGGATTCCCCAATGCTTCTATTGCAGCCTATGAAATACACTATATTGCTACCTAATATGGAGCTTGTACTTCAATAAAATCCTTAGGTCTTGTTCTCATGAGTTAATTTCTGAATATCTCATCCCATTTTGTACATGTACAGTAGTATTTATTAAATAAGCAGAGGCAGTTAGCAGGTATTCAATTTAGAGCTGAAATGAATACTGGAGATCATCCAATTCAACCTCTTCATTTTATAGAGGAGGAAACTGAGGCATAGCAAAGGGAAATGACTTGATCAAAGTCATTCACGTATTTATTCTAATGCAAATATTCTTATCGAATTTCCTTTTGTTATCCCATCAGACTGTAGAAATCTTTTTTGATACACAAAATTGAGGATACAAAGCCAGGATAGCTTTGTATATAGTAATATAAGTAAGGATAGTAAGATAACAGAAATCGGATGCAAAAAGATCCACAGTTTGATGCCAAAAAGTGAACAATGTGATATGGCTATCTTCAAAGCTAAAGTAATCTTGGGTTGCAGTGATCAAAGTATAGAATCCAAGAAAAGAAAGACAATAAATAGTCTCAGTGTGTTTGGTTCATCTTGGGGGGTGGCGTGGAGAGGGAGAGCAGATAGCATTGGTATTTTTAAGGGAAACACTGACAAATTGGAGAATGTTTGGAAGAAACAAACGAGAATGGTGAAGGACCTAGGGACCATGTTATTTGCCTGGCATATATTCCAGCACTTCAGGAAATACTGTACTCTGGATATGTATGGAAATTAGTCAGTGGACACATTATTCCCTGAATTTAGTTTAAATTAAATAAGGACCTCTTGAAGGAACTAGAGAAGAGGAGAACCATCACTTCCTTAAATTCGTTATGGAGAGAAGGGATTAGATTTGATGTATGATGCTTAAGAAAGCAGAACTAGAGCAAAGAACAGAAGTTTTTGGCAGGTAGAGTTTCTATCAAGGAAAACTGTCCCCAAGAAGAAGGGACTTGCCTTATAGGGCAGTGAATTAACATCAGTAGATGATCACCTGTGAGAGATACTGTACAGGGGATTCTGGGTTAGGAAACTGGATTAGACAACATTATTTCTAAGAATCTATAATTCCCTCTTAAACACCTATGGACTTTTAAAGAATATACAAAAAGGCCAGTTTCCCCAGTACTTATAAAACTTAATTACTGGAGGCAGCTGGGTGGCTCAGTAGATTGAGAGTCACACCTAGAGACAGGAAGTCTTAGGTTCAAATCTGACCTCAGACACTTCCTAGATGTGTGACTTTGGGCAAGTCACTTAATCCTCATTGCCTAGCCCTCACTTTTCTGCCTTGGAACTAATACATGGTATTGATTCTAAGATGGAAAGTAAGGGTTTTTAAAAAACCAACTTAATTGCCATTGAAGGACTTTTCTGAAACCTGATATTAGAGAAGGAGTTTTATTAATCTAGCTCAAATGCAGAAGAACTGCTTTAATATACTGATTGAACACATTTTTTAAAAGGAGCAAAGAAGATAACTTTTGATCATGGGCTTTCCCCAAAGAGCATTTTCTTCTCTCTGGTTATGTCCAAAGGATGGTGATACCATATATCAATAATAGTAAAAAGAAAATTAAAAAAATTATTCCTCTTGTCTACCTGATTGCAAATCACAATCATATTTGTTTTTTTCCTTTCACTAAATCAAACAGTTATTTTGGCATCATGAACCAGCCTTTCTCTGTGACTCATTCTGAACAGTAAATGGACACCATCTCCTGGACTTCATTTCCCAAAACGTTATGTTGTAAGGGTAAGAATCTATCCTCAGTGTTATTTGAACAATGATTTAAAGGAAAGAATCTATACTGTAACTGGTACCCAATAGATCATAGTACATTTTATTCTTTCTGCTATTTTCTAGCATTCCTGGCAATTGGTCTTCAAGGAATACATTTTATTAAAATGCAAATCAATCTTGAAAAAACAATCAGGTTTTCCAATCATAGTATTTACCTGTACTGGACACCGTAGCAAAGACCAGTAAATAGGTGGTATGGAACCATGGTTATATCCCAATGCTCGGTGTTGGGTTGCTGGTTTCACATGATAAGCAAATGGCTTGAGTTGACCAAATAAATGACTAAAGAGATTTTTTTTTGGAAAATCATCTACTTTTTCCTCCATTGAAGTTCATTTCCATTAGGATTATTTCCCTATAAAGTTGATAATTTTGGACTTTTTCCATCACTTTCCCCTAAATATAAGTACCTGAAGAATTTTTAATTTCATCTATGTAGGGAGCTTCCCTTTGCTCCACTGATATCCCACCACAACATAGAGATAACTCCTGGGGAATTGCCTGAGGAAAATGGAAGTTTAATGAAAGCCACAGGGTATCATAGCTAGTAAATTGATTGGATTTGAACCCAGGTCATCCTGTCTCCAAGTCCACCACTTCCATATGATGGGCCAAACAACAGTCTCCTTGATGAATTGCTTCAGCAGGCTCTGGTTGTCATCAAAGCCCTTTGCCAGAATTTTATGTGAGGGGTCAATCATTAAGAGACTATTGCTATATCCTTTCTCCAGATCACACATCATGTAGTGGTTTCATTTCAAGCCATTTGCCCCAGAGAAGTCAGAACAAGCTTCGGGCACTTAAAAAACAACCACCAAACTTAAAAAAAGGTCATACAGCAAGCATTGCCAAAGACAAGAGCCACAAACAAAAGCAAGAACTTACTGTAACTACTTTCGCTATCGCTGGCATTAGAAGAAACATGTTCTGTAAGAACAGTAAAGCAAATTAAAAGAGATACCAAGCATTGTGGAGCAGCTGAAGCTGGAAGGGGGCATGGCCATGCACAGTCAACAGAAAGGTGAGCAGAAGTGAACTGGGAGCCAGAGAGAATGAGCTCATTCTGGAAAAACTTTAGCTACATGAGAAAATGAAGATGAAAACTTAATCTCTGTATTATGGGGATCCACCTACCCAGTCCCCACCCCAGGACTTTTTAGGCACATTCATTCCATCCTCTTGCCTTATTCACATATTGTTGTTTTCCAGGCAACTTTAATAAAGGCTTGGGTGTATAGGCAGGATGCTTTTTAAATTATTTTTATGAAAATGGATTCTTTTTATCATGAAGGTAGTACAATTTCCATGTAGGGTGTTCTATCTTTCCAACTAGCTATTAGTCACTGTGCAGGAGTAGCTGATTAACACATGATATCCTTTATTAGTATGAATTGATGTTTTTGGGTTTTTTTGGTTCTGATTTCAACACTTTCTAAGAAATAATTCCAGGGAGGGAAACAGTTGGAATAATTTTTTGCTTTGATTCACAGAGTAAAAGTTTTTGGTGAACAATTGCAAAGACTCCATTAGTGATTTTCCTGTGAATTTCTTTCTTTCTAAGAGTCTAGTTGTTTGAGTGATGGCTCCCCTAGGAAAGAGATGGGTGAAGTCCTGGAAACTGACTTTACAATATAGACATATAAAAACATGGTATAGAAAATATCTCAGGGATACAGATTTTGCTACATAAATTAAGTTCCTATTTCTCCAAGATCTCCTCAGGCCTTCCTGATTATTTTAGTTGTACTTACGATGTTGGGAGTTATTGTTACTGAATTAATCAACTTATCAAAATTATTACTATTAAAGATGACAATTATTATCTGCCTTACTCCCATAGTTTTTTATTTATTTCTCCCAATAAATAATTATAATGAAAACTACAGTTATGAATGACTTCCACATCATTGGCTAACTGTGCTTGCGGGATGCCATTTTGCTTTATATGTAAAAATACTAAAATTCATTTACTATTGTGCATTGTCTCTGGCAGGTTAGACTGGCTTATGGGAGCATGAGCTAATAAAGACAAAAATTTTGCATTATGCCACACAAAGGCAATTATGCTTGGGTTTTTAAAATCTGATTACAACTATGTCCCTAACCTTCGGCAAGCCATTTCACATTATTGGGTACAGGGGAATTGAGAGAGTAAAAATTGATTAATTAATGATCATACAATTACTTTATTGCAGAAATAATTCAAAGTAAATATCCTACTAATTGTGTATCATATATGTATGTATACATACACATATGTGTATACATATATGCATATAAACCTCTTTATTTTATGATTTATATTTTTTATTTTATGATTTAAATAACTTAGAGGAGTACCTAATTAACAAAGTCATTACTAGAAAAATCCCTACTAACACCATATGCTTGTCAAAGACTCTCTTGTAATCAAATTCACTAACCCCCTCAATTTCTAAATATCATTATATCACAAGGGAAATTGTCTTTATGAGGAAAGATAAAAAGATTAAACTATGTCCATATAAGTAGGTAAGACCCAAATCCCCAATTATTTCTTCATTAATCAGTTAACATTATCAAATGGAAAAATCTAATGAGTCTTAGAAATAATTTTTCAAAAGGGATTTGCTCATTAATTCAAATTTGAGAGGGTATCAAGCTCATTTTTGAAAAAGCTCATGGTCTTAAGTGATCTTAATTTACTGATCCTAATAACAATATTATAAAAGTTCTTTTTTATTGTCTTCTAAAATTGAAAATTAGACAGACACCCTGCCATTATTGTTAACATTATCTCTTTCAATCAGAATTTGGGCATCAGCCATAATTATTATATGGATAGCATGTGTAGGAAAACTGACAAAAAAATGTTCAAATTTTGTTGATTTTTCTTCAGTCTAGAAGCTAGAAAATATCTATATGAAGATTGAAAATCTTAATCATCTGGGTGGTCATTAAAAGGCAGCAATTTTTGATTTTTTTTTATACAAAATCAAAGACTATATAAATGTTTTTAATAGGTCAAAAACTAGATCCATGGACTTATCATCCTCACATTTGAATTCCACCCCTCTACACTTTGGAAATTTAAAAAAGAAAAAAATAACAACTGTTTGGTATCTAAATATTATAAAACTTTAAAGGGCAGTGTAAGAATCCAAATCTTTTTATGACCTTATTTAATATTTTAAAAAATAAGATTATAAAAAGAAATCTGAAATCTGGCACAACCAGAGATACTCTGTTGCTAGAGAGAGAGAGACAGAGAGACAGAGACAGACAGACAGACAGAGACAGAGACAGACAGACAGACAGAGAAAGAGAAGAGAGAGACACAGAGATAGAGAGAGAGAGACAGAGATAGATAATCTTTTACTTAGCCCTTTGGAATTAAATAAGCTGATAGAAGCCTTTATGGAAAAGTAAAATGACAAACCTATTTGTCAATTTATGTCACTAAGTTATTTATTCATTATTTGAACTGATATTTTAACTAATTTTTCATTTAATCATGAATTATGATTATGTAATACTCAATGTGATATATTTAGCCTTTGTTTAAGAACTCTTTTTGGATAAATGTGGAACTTTTCAAATTAAAATTCTCTGCATTGAACTTTCATGTCTTCTGAAAAAATATGTCCAGGGCACTTTGTTGTTATTTTTGGATCTGACCCAAGAAAAGGAATGAAGGGTAAGTAAAGCTTCAGTTAACAATGCTTTCACTCAAGTTTATAAGCCACCGAAGCACAGTCTTAGAGGGATGGCATACATCATCTGGGCCTCCTTGTCACTGGGCATGCTAATTCTCCAAAGCATTCTGGATAGGTAGAATGAAATTTTACAATTTGCTTGGTCAGAACATTCTTTCTTAGCTGAATTTAAATTTATAGCATAGTCTTTAAAGAAAGCTGTGAAGTCTTTTATCTATTTCCTTTCTTGTGGACTGAAGTCAAACTTTTCTTATTTCTCCTATTGTTACCTAAAAGAGTAGAAGTTATGTTTAATTCTTTTCTTTTCCCTGAAAGACTTTTCAGTGATTTGCTATGTAACAATCTAGCACTGAAAATAAAATAAGCTAGGACAATGACCTATTCACTTCAATTAAAGAAAATGAGATACATCATGAGTAAAATTCTAGGTTCGCTCTCTTTTGACTGGGTCATAAAAACTAAAAGTGGCAAGAGAGGTGTTGGAGAATTTCGACCAGTTGAATTCTAATATCCATCTGGATTTCATTTTTGTCTATAATACATATATAAACAAAACCTCAGCTTGATTGAATTGTGTTCATTTCTGTATGGATCTGTTCATCCGCACCTCTTTCTTGTTTTTGTTTTTTGGAGTTGTTTAGCCAGTGGTGTTTATATTTTTCATTTTGTAAGAAATTTTGATGGGGTGTTCTTTTATTTTTATGGGGGTTGCATGCTAAGATTTTATTGATATGTGCCCAAGTTTCGTATCCTTTTCCCACTCCACAAGCCAGTGTTAAAGTATCCCAGTGGTCAAAAACCCCAGAAGATAAAGTTTTCATCTTTAAAGAGATAAGCAGTTACTCAGGAGACCCAATTTTCTTCTCAGATTTCTGAGAAGCTGTATCATGATGAGCAGTTTTGGAGAATGAATAATGAGTTTCATCATGGAATTGGCTTAAGTGACTGAAAAACAGAGCCCAGTCCAGTGTCTTTTTATTTCGAATGTAAGAAATGAACAGCTTCTGAGAATTTTGCATTATATCATTAAAGAAAGCATGATGAGTATGTGATGCAGTTGCAAAGAAATCACAACAAAATTTCTGGCCTCTGTTATTTGGTGTCTACATGATAGAATCAGCATTGAAGAAACAGAGAGAAAAAAAACAAATAAACAACCAGGCAGTGTACTATGGTGGGTAAGTGAGGTTATTAATTTGGGAGAATGAGGCACTACCTAATTAGCATTCTTATGACATTAATTCTATAGACTAGATGAATTCTAATTGGTTAGATTTGCCACTCTGGGCCATAAAATGGAGAACCTGACCATCTGATTATTATTTAATGCAGTTAATAAATTACTGATAAACAAATGAATAGGTTTCCCAAATTGTATTATACAAACTTCTTCAAGCCGGATCACTGTAAGTCAGAAAAAGAAATCAGTTAAGGTTAGATCACAAAGGCATGTTCATAAAAGATCATATGGCTCAGTATTTACTTTCTGCAAATGCATGTCCCCCTTACCTATGACTTCTGCAAATAGCACAGCACTAACCAACTGCAGGAGTGGGGAATTCAATGACAAAATCCCTTGTGAAAATACCAAAGCAAGAACACAAACTACATTTCTACTGTAATGCTCTAGAACCCTTTGGTTGTCCTTCCAGTCAATGTGGGTTCTTCCTCTTTGCAAGGCTACTAGGCAGCAGAGAAAGTGATGCATCAGGGACCATGTTGGGGGCACCCCATGATCAAAAATGGAAGGTGTTCCCCGAGAGAGGAGTTAGAGTGCCTAGCACACTATGTTTTTTAATGTTGACATGCAGAACAAAACAACTGAAAACTATTTGGGGGGGTGGAGGGTAGGGGGTGGGAGGGGGGAGCATTCACAGCTGGGTTACAAATGAAATTCTTGTGCATGCTAGGAATAGAAGGGCTTCAGAAAAGAAATAAAAGTCAAACTGAAAAGGAAAGGGGAAAGGAAGGAAATTTAAAAATAATAATAAAAAAGAAAGAAAAGGAGGAAAAGGAAAGTTACAGTGACCATTCCTGGGAACTTACTCAGAGTCTTTGTTCCATAACCGTCGTCACCTAATCCGGGGATGTCCTGCATGGAAGTCCCCAGAGAGAGCAATGAGAGAGGAAGAACAGCCGTAGAAGAGGAAGGAAGAAGTCAGTGGAATTGAAATGGATACTACCATGACAGACCATGTTGACTACGCAATCTGGATCTTTGCTTTCTCTCTCTCTATCTCTCTTTCTCTCTCTCTCTCTCTTTCTCACATTTTTTTTTGAAACTTTCACCCCCAATTCTACATTTGGAGAGTCACTCTGGTTTTGTTTTGTTTTGTTTTTTTCCCCAAGAAAAATCAGAGCTCCAAAAGTAAAATGATATAAACAAAGAAAATTTTGGCAAAAAAGCAAATGGAGCCCAATCAACAATACACAAAGTAGGCCAAATGCACAAACGATCAAATTCAACTTAGATTTTCACAACAAATCCACAATTTTACTGGTAAAAATTGAATGCAAACTGCAGAACAGACTTGAATTTAATTCCCAATTTAAAACAAAGAGAAACAAAAAAAGGAATTGGCAATATTAGATGTTGATAACCAATAGAGAAAATGAGCAAACTTTTGGCTAGCCTTCCAAAATAGGAATGCAGACATGGACAAGAGGTTTCTACCCCAATTTGGATCAGATTATCCTGTTCTTTTGAGAATTCAAATTGATAAAATGCAAGCCCAAACAAAGGTACTGTGCTACTTAAAGTTGAATTATTTGGCCAGAATCCAAACCACAATTTCAATGAGTCTCTCCCCATTTATAAAGAAAAAAAAATTGAGGAATAAATGGCATTCCAAGGAAATAGAGCATGAGCTAGATCCAGAAAGCAGTCAATCACTGGTCACAGTAGTAATACCTCACCTGCCTGCCTCAGCTGTCCTATTTGTTTGCCTAGACGTGTGGGGAAGATTGTGCCACAGGTGTGGTGCTTCCTGTTAAAGTCGGCTGTGCGTGTGCTGTGTGTGACATTGTCTCCAAGAGTCTACTTACGTTCTGGATCACTGGTTTCCTGCTCACTCTGCTCCTTGCTCTTGTAGAATGGGAATTTTCGTGAAAAGATGAAGCTCTTTTTACGCTTGTCATTGAATGACTGTGAAGGAGAAAAGGCATGGGGCAAAAACAGGGACGTCTAATTGTTGTCACGCTCATGCTGACAAAACAACTAGTTTGTAAAAGTAGAGACAACTGCAGTGATGCAAATTGGGCTTCTCAAAAAATAACTATCACCAAAGAGCCATTCTTTAATAGAAAGTATTGGGAAATTTCAAGGGAAACCCCTTTAAAAACACCAGATCATTGACAATGTCAAGGACAAGGTCTCTCCTGGTGAAACACTTCTTGCAAACAAGAAGTAGAAAAAATTTCTCTAGAGAAATGGAATAATTCTTTTTTATTGAAGCCTGCTTCCGGATGAGAAATTAAGCCTTTTCAACAAGAATTAAATTTTAAAATATTTGAAACGGCACATGCATGTGCTTGACATTTGTAAAATAATCGATTTTTGGCACTGGATGGGAACTTAGAGATGATTTATTTCAACCTCTTATTTTATAGATGAAGAAATTCTGGCAAACCTAGAGAAGGGTAGAATGTTAAGGTCACACAGTTGGCAAGTGAGAAAACAAAGGAAGGGACATTTGTTTGCAAGGTAGCATCATTAATGATTAAATCATTAATTCCCAATATAAACAGAGAGGGAGAATTATCATTGTGTGGTCTTCATGGTGTAAATGACCATATAATGAATAACTCAGGATGGTCCTAGAACTTCTCATTTATCCTTTTTTTTATCTCCTTTTTTTAAACCCTTATCTTCTTTCTTAAAATCAATAATTTGTATTGGTTCTAAGGCAGAAGTGCATCCTCTATCATATTAAATCCTTAAACCTTCTGTCTTAGAATCAGTAATTTGTATTGGTTCTAAGCCAGAAGAACAGTTAGGGCTAGGCACTGGGGGAGGAAGGGTGTTTAGTGACTTGCCCAGGGTCACACAGCTAGAAAGTATCTGAGGCCAGATTTGAACCTAGGACTTATTCTCATCTCTAGGGCACTGAGCCACTTAGCTTCCCCCTATAATTTATTTTAAAAATTCCTCTTAGATCCTTGAGATTTTTCTTCAGAGCCAAGCTAAGAGTTACAGAAGACATTCCTTTAATAAGAATCCCTGCCTCATTTTTTTTCTTAATCAAAAAGAAGCTTTCCCAGCTTGACTTTATGCCTTCTTTGAGGTTTTCAGTGGCTTGTGAAGCAGTGTCCACAGATGCACCAGAAGGAGCGAGCGGTGGCTATGGAGTCAGAGGACTTGGACTTCGGTTCCTACTTAGTGCCGTGTAATCTTAGCTAATTCACTTAACCTTGTCATCTTTAAAATGAGAAGAATAGCTCTGGAATGGTGGACATAGAAGTGGATTGGGAGGTGGAGGACCTCAGTTTGAATCTTGGCTTTGTTGCTTAAAATGTCTCTGACCTTGACCGAGTCACTTTGGGTCAGCTTTTTCATTTATGAAATGAAGGGTTTGGATAACTGACCTCCAAGCTCCTTTCTGGCTATTAATCTACAGTCCTATGGTTCATTCCTTGATATTTAAATCTGTGCTCCTATAACTGAGCTACTGAAAACAATCAAATTTGCCCTAAAAGTAAGGATCATAAGGGATAAAATAAGAATAATGGACTATCTCTGAAGGGCATTCCAGGAATTCTGGAAATGGTTTCATTGAAGGCAGTCTCATTGCAATAAGTCTTTCAAGGGTCAAGTTGGAAAGAGTCAACAGGCTTGTTCTTAATTTAAGAATTAGTCTCAATATTTCAGTCACATATCCCATATAATACAGTGTGCTATGTAAGATTTAGGGCTCATTCATATCATCTAAAAGACATACATCCTTACAGGTGACATTGCTCTTATATTTCTAATATTAATTTTGGTTTGTTGTTCAGTTATTTTGAACTTATATTATATTGACCCTCTGTGACCCCCACTTGGGTTTTCTTGGTAAAGATTCTAAAGCGATTTGCCATTTCCTTTTTTAGCTCATTTTACATATAAGGAAACTGAGGCAAACAGGATGAAGTACTTACCCAGAGCCATACAACTCATAAATGTCTGAGGCGAGATTTGAACAAAGGAAGAGGAGTCTTTCAGACTCTAAGCCTGTGCTACCAACATGGCAACTACATGCAAATGTTGCCCAGTACCCTTTTCTATTAGGAAAATAGGTTCAAATTAGGGGTATTTAGATAGAAGTATTATAGTAAGGATAAATTAGATGGATGGCCATTAGGAATATCAAATAATTCAAGAGAGATTGCTATCTAAACATTGGGGCCATTCTGAGGCTTATGTTCTTAGAGTACTTTAAAAAAAAACAACTAAAGACAAATATCTTCTCATTTGGGACAACAGAGAGCAACATCTCAAAGTCCATTTTTGTTCTAAAACCAGTCATACGTGGTCTAGACTTTAAAATTTAGAGGCAAATTCTCATCCAGAGACCATGCTTGGAACCCATGGCGATTTCATGATTTCAAGGAGGGGGAAATGCTCAGAGCTAAAATGATAAATACTTTTGCATCACTCCAGTTTCTTGCCACTTTTACAGTTCAAGCATATTTAAATTTCAGTAACTGAAAACAACAACAAAAAAATACCATGTCAGAATTAATGATTTGTGATCATCAGACATTCAACTTGAACATTATGGGTGATTGTCATGCAAAAAAGACAAAAATAAAAACAAACAAACAAATAAAAAAAAAAACAGGTTTCATGCAGTTTGGAAACAATGCCAACAGGAAATAAAGCCTGAAAATAACATGGAGACACGAAGAACATAAAGGACATGGTGGTGGGCCCCAAACTGGGTCCTCATGCAAACCAGTTCATTTAATGATCTAACAGGGGCCAAATGAAAATGCCAATGTGTTTTTTTGTGATTAGTTCTTGTCTTTTAAATCAAAATGTAATGTGTTCACATTTCTCGAGTATGAAAATGTTGTGTATCATGAGTCATCTGATTTTGACATAATAATAATAATACTGGCCACCACACTTGTAAAATAACAAAAAATACAAAATAATACCTCAAAAATAAAATCATCTACAACATCAGTTTTATTACCAAATGCTGTTTCATATTGGAATTAAAGAGAAAATAATGAAATTGAAATAATTTAGTTTTTCTGTAGTTTCAAGTAGACACAAAATAAAATCATCATTTTAGAACATATTTACATAGATAAAATAACATTAAAATACCTTTCTTAAAAAAAAAAGGAAATATTTCCCCAAATTTTAACAAACATTCTTAAGGTCAAATGTTAATGTTCCAACCAGAAGGGGCTTTTGTTGCTGTCATCTATAATGTTCTTTTATAATCTGACCTGTGATTTCACCAGTGTAGGAACTCTTGCTATTATAAACTCCCTCTACTGATGCAGACTGGAAATTTAGTTATAATTTATATTTTAGAGAATTGCTGGAGGGTAAGGGAGAAACTGAGAGTTTCCTGGTCTTTCAGATCCTATGGCACATTAGAGCTTACATGATAGAGTTGGACCAAAATAATTTTACTTTATGCTACAATATTAATGTATTATGCCATTATAAAAGCTTTCTTTTTTTTAATTTAGAAAAGCAAAATCTGTTATACCATTTTAGATGAGAATAACAAATGAGTAGTTCTACTATTTATAGCAGGCATACATCTTTAACAACCACAGACCTGGTATAAAACTATTTTTACTCATATCTAATAAATAGATATTTCTAGACAACAATTCTATAAAATCCTGACATACTAAAATATAATTATAGTTTTGTAATTGATTAAATGATAGAAGATTTAGGTAATCATACAGTTTTATAATATTTAAAAAAGTATTCAAGGGTTCAAGGAGTGAAGATACTCTTAGAAGAACCTTTGTAGAATGAATGGGTTTGCCCTTTAAAACTACTAAACTGCAACTTGCTCTGTCAAAACTCCTCTCGTGCTTTCCTTTCTCTCAGCCTCTGTAACTCCTTTCAGATTTTCATCTTTTGCAAATCAGCCTTAAAGACCCAATTTCAATGCTTCTTACACCATGAAATTTTCTTTGATCTTTGTTCCTAGCCAGAAGTGTTTTTTCCCCCCTTTACTTAGTAGGATTCCATTCTAACTTTATTTGTCCTTCTCCAATGTACTTCACATAACACGGTCTAGTCCTTGTGATGGTCCTTGGAACCCCTGTCTTAGGTCACTCTGGATGATAAATTCCTTAAGGGCTGGCATTATCATCCCTGTATCCTTTCTCAGCATCCAGACTTAGAGAGAACCCCATTTAGAATCTACTCCAGTGAATGCTTAATAAAAGTAGGCATTTAAATGCCTGTTGAATTCAGTACTTTATAACTACTGCACATGGGCAAATTAAGTAAGCCTAAGAATTCCATTTCAGATTTTCAGGGTCAACTCTTCATGCAAGGATTCAGAGCGCATTCAAAGAAACAAGTGTCCCACCTTCATCAGTTACCACGGAATCCTTCAGTCTCTAAGAAAGTGCAGATCTTTTATTCCATTGCTTACATTTCCACAGGCCATTGAGCACTTCTTTATTTAAGTCATCATCTATGATAAACTACTGAATTAACTGTTTTATGCCTAGTTATCAATTTGCAAGTCACAAGAGATCTAGAACTTAAAGGGAACATTCCCTCATTTTATAGTTGGGGCCAGAAGCAGGATTTGAACATAAATCTTCTAGTTCCAGAGCAACTTTCTTTTTATTATATCATAAAATAACTAATATTTTTAATTCAACTATACTAATTTTGTAGCATTAATAGAGTGGGAAAACCAAAACCAGGTTTTAAGGCAACAGATTAAGAAGAGTAATTGCAAAAGAATTTCCTGGCTCCTCCACCCCTGAGAAAAAATACCCAGAATATGGTACACCTAATTTCTGTGAAGCATTAACATTTCTTATTTTAGAATGAAAGAGAGCATGTAAGCACCCTCTCTAGGCAAGTACATGGGTCTTTTGTCTCATTCCTTAGTTGGAGATTTAATACTTTTTTATGTTGTGACAGACACTAAAACCTCTCTAAAGCAAGAGGCAGGTGCCTTCCTTGGCATTCAGAATAATCCGGGTTCCTGTGTCAAATGACATGAAACTGATACAGAGATATAACTTCTTGGCAAAGGAGGATGGGGAAAAAATGAGGATCTTCTCTAGAAAATCACAACCTTGTGTTTTCACAGATGGAGTCTAGATCTTGGCTTCAAATGGTTTCTTTTTTCCCTAGAAATTCTAGAATGCAGGACTGTTTCCTTTTTCTTTCTCATCTTCCTAAACTTTTTCCTTGCCCCTAAACTGTCAAATTTTAGAGTGTCAAATTATTTCCACCACATTACCTAAAACAGGATCACTGATCCTGTAAGGGCTAAAAGGGGTCTGAGAAACATGGAGAAAGTGCATTATTTTACAGAGGCAGTTAGGGGATATGGTGGACAGTCTGCTGGAGTTATAATCAGGAACTGGAATCCTGCCTTAGACATTTGTTAGTTATATAATTGGGAGCAAGTCACGTGATCTGATTTCTCTTCAACTCAGTTTCCCCATCTGAAAACTGGGGATAATTGTTGTGAGGATCAAATGAAATAACCAGTAAAGTGCCTGACAAAACTTAAAAATATTATCAACATAGAAGACATTAAGTCATTTAACCTTTTTGTGCTTTATCTACCAAATACATTTGATGGTTATTAAGGTCTCGTCCATTTCTAAATCATCTAAATTCTAAATCTTTGACTCCAAAGCCCTTGCTTATTCTCCTGTATCATATGAATAGAACTGATTTTGTATTTTAAATCAAGCTTAGATTTCTCTGAATGGATCCTTGTGACTATCTTCTTTCCTTGAGGGAGAGATATCTTTATTTTTGGGTGGGGGAAGCTAGGTGGTACTATATGTAGAGGGGCCAGCTCTGGACTAAGGAAGACCTGAGTTCAAATTTGACCTTAGACATTTACTAGCTGTGTGATCCTGGGCACACCACCTAACCCTGTTTGCCTCAGTTTCCTGGAGAAGGAATTGGCAAACTACTCGAGTATCTCTCAAATAAGGTCCTCAAATGATGACCTGGAGAATCAGACACAACCAAAATGCCTCAACAACAACAACAACAAAAAATTCATTTTTAATTCCCATTTCTTCCAACCCTCCAAACTGCCACATTTTTATTATAGCTTCTCTCTTGCTTTTCCCCCACTTCTTCCCTTCGACTCTCTACCTATCCACCTGCTGAAATTCTGTCTGTCTTTCTAGGTCCAGATCAGCAAAGCTATCTCCATCACAAAGCCTTCCCTGATTGCCGCAGTGGGAAATCATTCCTTCATCATCTGCTATCATCTCACTTTATGGGCCCTTTATGAAGAGATCTCATTTTAATTTGTAATGATCGCTTCTTCTTCAAGTTAGGGGTTGTGTTGTATTTCACATTAAATCTGAGTCCAAGGCAGGTCTGAAAAGGAGGTGGAAAGGGAAAGAACTTTATAGGAAGGATGTTCAAGGTCACAAATTCAATTCAGAACTGAACAAGTCAAGTCACCTAGCCCATTAAACCATTAAATGCCCATTGTGCTCAGTGCTAGAGATATACACACACACACACACACACACACACACACACACACACACACACACACACAGGCAAAAAAAAAAAAAAACAAAAACCCAGTCTCTTTTCTCAAGGAGTTCACAGATGAATGAGGGAGACAACATGCAAATAATTGTGTTCAAATAAGATATACCCAAGAAAAATTGAGGGGGATAATCTTAGAGAGAAGGCACGAGCATTCAGTAAATAATAAAGGCTTGTTTAATTGAATTTTTGAAGAGATTTTGGGGGAGAGAGAAGAGAAAATGAATATTTTAAAAGGTAGAGAATCAGAATCTGTTTAGAGAAATCTATGTATGCGCCTTTACAAAAATGTTCAGTAAACAATAAAGGCTTGTTTAATTGAATTTCTGAAGAGATTTTGGGGGAGAGAGAAAATGAATATTTTTAAAGGTAAAGAACCAGAATCTGTTTAGAGAATTTTACGTATGCACCTTTTAAAAAATCTTATTTTATGCATAATGGCACAAGAATTCAATTTGGATGAGAGGGAAGAGGGAAGCTGAGCAGGCAGAATGAAAGAATAGTCAGAGCATGCCTCCTGACCTAGTGGAGGAAGGAGAAGTATCAGATTCATCATTTATTAAAATGTGGACTGGGGATGGATGGTTGTTAGTCTAAAAATAGAGCTTAAAGCTTTACACACGTAAGACAATCACGTATGCTTCACTGGTCATCCCTTGAAGTTGGCCTCTGCTTTGTGAAGTCAAGAGAGAGATTCAATCCTCCAAAGTGTTTGGAAATGACATCCCTCAAGAGTCTTGTCTCTCATTCTCTTTCAATCAAATTTTTGGGGCAAGTCACACTTTAGAAAGACATACCATCCAGGGGCAGGTGGGTGGTTAAATGGATGGGGATCCAGGACTAGAAACAGCAGATCCTGGGTTCAAATCTGGCCTCAGACCCATCCTAGCCAGGTAACTCCGGACAATCCATTTAATCCCCACTGCCTAGCCCTTCTTTGGAACCAAGCACAGTATCCCTTCCAAGATGGAGGGTAAGTAAGGGTCTACAAACCAAACATGTCATCCAATTGGCCATTCAGGGATGGGGATGGCTTGTTTCAGAAGAAGGAGTTGGGAAGTCTTAGCCCCAACAAGGTGTGGAAGACCATGGAAGATGGAGGCAGTGAAAGGCAGTGCAGGATACACAGAATCTGAGAATTTCAAGGTCAGAAGGAATTTCAGTGAAATCCTTGGGCTAATCCTCTGCTAGCTGCAAATGATCAATTGGCTTGAGCACAGGTTTCTTGTCTATGGCTATAAGCCCTTCTAAACACTGGATTCCATTGGTAGACTAGTGGATGTTGGTCACTGGGTACCTCCTCACAGAATACTTGTTCTGGGCATATTCTCTGCTCTGTTAAATTGGGTTCTTCATGAAGTGAGTTATTCCTTTTTTAAAATCTTATTTTATCCAAGATAGGCCCCTCTTGACTTAAAAAGAGCAGAACTCTTTATACACCCTCACTTATCATTCATCACTGTTCTCTCAGTCCTACAAGATCTCCCTCAAAATGGAGGCATATTTTTGTAACTTGCTTAAAAGGACTATTTATATCTGTAACATTAAATATAGACATCTAGGGAGTATAGAAAGTAAAGCACTGGTTCTGGAATCAGGAAGACCTGAGTTCCATTCCAGGATCATTTACAAGCTGTGAGACTGGGAAAGTCATTAATTCTCTGTCTGCCTCAGTTTCTTTATCTGTAAAATAGGGATAATTGCACTGATTTTCCAAGGCTATTGTGAGGATCCAATGAGATACTACTTGTAAAGTACTCTGCAAACCTTAAAGTGATATATAAATGTGTATATATAAAAATATAAATATTTATATAAACATATATTATATAAATAATAACAAATAAATATATAAAGTGACATATAAATGCTGGTTATTATTATTATTTTTAGTCCTAGGTGCTGTCTAAGTTCTGTGACCTTAGATAAGTTATACTCCTTTCTCTCTGGGCCCTGGCATTTTTAAAATTTTTAAAATTTTTAACATCTTTAATCAATTTTTTAAATCTATAAAATAAGAGTGGGTTAGAATAGATGAATGCTATGGTTTCTTATAACTCTAAGTCCTATAAACTTCAGAAAGACACTTGACCCCTCTTAGAATCGTTTCCTCTGTAAAAAAGAAATAATAATTATTTTTCCTCTCTCACAGGGTAATCATCTGGATAATATGGAATTTGCCAATTGCAAATTCTTTTGATCCTTTCATCTGTCCCCGGATAGGTAAGTACTGTTATCAGCCCCATTTTATAGAAGAGTGTGGTAAAATGACTTGCCCAAAATCACACAGCTAATATCTGAGGCTAGATTTGAACTTGGCCCTTCCTGATTCCAGTCTTCCAGACTTCAATACTCTTATCACCTGAGGCACCTTGCTGTCTCTAGACTTGACTGGAACCCAGGTCTCAAGACTTCTGAGTGAATATTCCTTTTGTTTTTCCATTCTACTCATTTAGAAAAAAAAAAAGAAGTTGTATTTGACTAGAATTAGAACTAGGATTCAAACCTGATTCTTCTGGCTCCAAAATCAGTTGATTTTCTACTTTGTTATGTTATCTTTGAATTGTTTCCTTAATAAAGAGTGAGCCTGTCCCAGACCAAGAGAGACTTGTAATGGTATACTACAGAGGGCAGCTGCTAAAAATGGAGATTTCATAGTGAAAACCACACACACTCCCTCCCATACACACCAGGAGCTTCACTAGTTTACTCATTTATTATTCTGACTGCCAGGAATAATCAGAAATGAAGTCTGGGGCATGTAGGAGAAATGCCTTTGGAGATGAATTTATTAATACATCTGTGGAAAAGGCAAATGTGCTGACAATTTTCAGCTAACCCTCAGCTGAAAAGCAGTAATGTTTCTCTAATGTGCTTTTCCAGTTTTCTGTTTCTGGTTTTGGCATGTTATTCATTATTACAGCTCATATTTAGAGGAAAAATATTCTTTTACATCTGAGACCGGATTTGAACTCAGTCAAGGAGACATGAGTTCAAATTTGAGCTCAGACACTTACTAGCTATATGTCCCTCGTAGTGGACAAGTCACTGCCTCAGTTTCCTCACCTGTAAAATGAGTTAGAGAAAGAACCACTCCAGTATCTTTGCCAAGAAAACCCTCAAAAGGGTCACAAAGAGTTGAACACAACTGAAAAATGGCTATGCAAATAACAAAATTCCTTTCCATCCTTGTAGTTCAGGGCTCTACAATTTTGTTGGTTTCTCTGAGAAGTGGGAGGTGCGGCCACAGTTTGGTGAAGTAGGATTCTTTCAAAAGGACACAGCAGAGTCCCTAGTTCCCCGGATTGAGGCATGAGAACATCAGCCTTTTAGGGTTGTCTTTTTAAAAAGTACAATAGTGGGATGGTCCCGGTATCACCTATCTCACATTTTTAATGAGATAAATTTTAAAAGCATTTTGCTCACAAAATCGTTGGAAAGCCAGTGACATAAATATTATTATATCCATTTTACAGATGAGAAAATGGAGCCTCAGAGGGCTTAAGGGATTTGCTGATGGCTAAGACTAGGATTCAAATCAAGTCCTTTTGACTCTAAGTCCTCCACTCTTTTTACTACACTAGGTTGTATTATGGATCAATCCGTAGTGGCAGATTTATTGAAATAATGATTATTGTCCACAAAGATGAGTTTGAGGGAGGATACTACACCCTGAAACACGTGAGCTTTCAGTGAGCTTTCAGCCTAAAGGATCTTTAAAAATCAAAGAACCAAGGAGTAAGAGAGCTGGAAGAGACCTTCCATCTTTTTTTTTTTTAAGCTTTTATCTTCTGTCTTAGAATCAATACTGTGTATTATTTCTAATGCAGAAGAACAGATAGGGCTAGGCAGTGGAGGTTAAGTGACTTGCTCAGGGTCACACAGCTAGGGAGTATCTAAGTTCACATTTCAACCCAGAATCACCTTCTCTGAGTTTGGCTCTCAGTCCACTGAGCCGCCCTCTGTGTTTAGTCATGTTTTTAGACATATCCAACTCTTCATGATCCTGCTTGGGGCTTTGCATGCCATTTCCTTCTCTAGCTTATTTTACAGATGAAGAAACTGAGGCAAAGAGGATTATGTGATTTGTTCAGGGTCACATGCCTAGTAATTGTCTGAAGTCATTTTTGAACTCAGGAAGAGGAGATGTAACAAATGAAATTCTCTGGAGGCTGAATTTTTAGTTTAAATTTTTTAATTTATTAAAGACTGCTGAAGATTTCTAACTAGCCAGCAGACTCCCTCCACAGTCTGAATAGATGCTAAAAATCAATCAGGGCACCCCAAAAAAGAAATGTGAGCCCAAACATCCTAGCAGTGAGGCCAGGCCAGAGAGACCATGGCCCAAGCTTGAACAATAAAGTGGTGAGAATGGGTGAATTAAAAAAGAGGTATGAGCATGAACCGCTAGGCCACTAGGCAAGAGAACTGGGCTAGAGAGGGCCCAATGTCCTGGAGCACAAGCCAAATATATTCCTTCAGACATAGTCATCATCCAGGTCCTCCTCTGGACATCCTACGTGGTTTCTGACTAGAAAAGAGTCCCACATTAAGTGGCCTCAGAGACCTCCATTCATCCCTCCCTCACCTCTTCATCACAGGAAGAGGTGGGCCTCAGGGTAATACTTAACATACTCTTTCCTCCTCAACATGCAGCTGGACCACTATGGTGGCTAGAGTACTATGGCAGCTGAACCACTATGGCAGATGGACCACTATGGCAGCTAGGCCACTATGGCGGCTAGACCACTATGAAAGCTAGGCCACTATGGCAGCTGAACCACTATGGTGGCTAGAGCACTATGGCAGCTGAAACACTATCGCAGCTAGGCCACTATGGAGGCTAGACCACTATGGAGGCTAGGCCACTATGGCAGCTGAACCACTATGGCGGCTAGGCCACTATGGCAGCTGAACCACTATGGCGGCTAGGCCACTATGGCGGCTAGACCACTATGGAGGCTAGGCCACTATGGCAGCTGAACAACTATGGCGGCTAGGCCACTATGGCAGCTGGACCACTATGGCCAACTGGACCACGATGGAGGCTAGGCCACTATGGCAGCTGAAGCACTATGGCGGCTAGGCCACTATGGCAGCTGAACCACTATGGCAGCTAGGCCACTATGGCGGCTAGACCACTATGGAGGCTAGGCCACTATGGCAGCTGAACCACTATGGCGGCTAGGCCACTATGGCAGCTGGACCACTATGGCAGCTGGACCACTATGGCCAACTGGACCACGATGGAGGCTAGGCCACTATGGCAGCTGAACCACTATGGCAGCTTAGGCCACTATGGCGGCTAGACCACGATGGAGGCTAGGCCACTATGGCAGCTGAACCACTATGGCGGCTAGGCCACTATGGCAGCTGGACCACTATGGCAGCTGGATCACTATGGCAGCTGGACCAGTATGGCAACTGGACCACTATGGCAGTTGGACCACTATGGCAACTGGACCACTATGGCAACTGGACCACTATGGCAACTGGACCACTATGGCAGCTGGACCACTATGGCAGCTGGACCACTATGGCAGCTGGACCACTATGGCAGCTGGACCACTATGGCAACTGGACCACTATGGCAGCTGGACCACTATGGCAGCTGGACCACTATGGCAGCTGGACCACTATGGCAGCTGGACCACTATGGCAGCTAGGCCACTATGGCAGCTGGACCACTATGGCAGCTAGGCCACTATGGCAACTGGACCACTATGGCAGCTGGACCACTATGGCAGCTAGGCCACTATGGCAGCTGGACCACTATGGCAGCTAGGCCACTATGGCAACTGGACCACTATGGCAGCTAAGCCACTATGGCAGCTGGACCACTATGGTGGCTAGAGCACTATAGCAGCTGGACCACAATGGTGACTGGACCACTATGGCAACTAGACCACTATGGTAGCTGGACCACTATGGCGGCTAGACCACTATAGCAGCTAGGCCACTATGGCAACTGGACCACTATGGCGGCTAGGCCACTTTGGCAGCTGGACCACTATGGCGGCTAAGCCACTATGGCAGCTGGACCACTATGGTGGCTAGAGCACTATAGCAGCTGGACCACAATGGTGACTGGACCACTATGGCAACTAGACCACTATGGTAGCTGGACCACTATGGCGGCTAGAGCACTATAGCAGCTGGACCACTATGGCAGCTAGGCCACTATGGCAACTGGACCACTATGGCGGCTAGAGCACTATAGCAGCTGGACCACAATGGTGACTGGACCACTATGGTAGCTAGACCACTATGGCAGCTAGGCCACTATAGCAGCTGGACCACTATGGTAGCTAGGCCACTATGGCAACTGGACCACTATGGCGGCTAGAGCACTATGGCAGCTGGACCACAATGGTGACTGGACCACTATGGCAACTAGACCACTCTGGTAGCTGGACCACTATGGTGGCTAGACCACTATAGCAGCTAGGCCACTATGGCAACTGGACCACTATGGCGGCTAGGCCACTTTGGCAGCTGGACCACTATGGCGGCTAAGCCACTATGGCAGCTGGACCACTATGGTGGCTAGAGCACTATAGCAGCTGGACCACAATGGTGACTGGACCACTATGGTAGCTAGACCACTATGGCGGCTAGGCCACTATAGCAGCTGGACCACTATGGCAGCTAGGCCACTATGGCAACTGGACCACTATGGCGGCTAGAGCACTATGGCAGCTGGACCACTATGGCAGCTAGGCCACTATGGCAACTGGACCACTATGGAGGCTAGGCCACTATGGCAACTGGACCACTATGGCGGCTAGGCCACTATGGCAGCTGGACCACTATGGTGGTTAGAGCACTATAGCAGCTAGACCACAATGGTGGCTGAACCATGATGGTGGCTGGACCATGATGGTAGCTAGGCCACTATGGCAGCTAGAGCTAATCTCTTCACCCAGGAGAATTTTGTTTATAGATAAATAAGAAGCAGATCTCCATCCTGCTGGTAAAGATCTAGACAAGAGAAGGGAGGACCCAACCCATCTCATAGCCTGAGGGAGAGACTGTTTGAACTTTAAAGTCAAACTTTTGGGTCATCAAAGGGACCAATTCAATATCCCAAGTTAATATTGGTTTTCTCACATAGTCTTCTTGACTCCAGGCCTGGTGTTCTATCCACTGTGATGCCTAGCTGCCAAAAGAGACTTTAGAGGTCATCTTCAATGATATCTGTAGTTATACCATCCATATCTGATTACATTGAGGCCATTGCTCCACTCCCTCCCCACTGAAAATGGACTCCATCCTGGGGCCACTCTGGGCCTTCAGAAGCCAACATCTTACTCTGTACATGGTCTCCAGGGATCTTCTAGGGCATCTCCAACTGTACCATCCCTGCAACTCTCCCCTTTCTCAGATTTGTAGTGAGAAGGCCTAGGTTGGAATCCTAGACCTGCCACTTACTACCCAAGTTGACAATCAAGAAAAGGAAAACCAGGATGGGAAAGGTATGACTTCTGATCTTGAAAAACAACGAACTTAGGCCAAATATACAAGTTTTATTCCCACTTTTTGAAGCACATCTAAATCAGTAAATTTACAAATTTGTGAGAAATATATAAATTAAAAAATATATAGTAGATTATTCTCAATCTTTTTTTCTCATGATACATACAAATCATGGGGTTTCAGAGATGGAGATCAGCTAGTTTATCTACTCATTTGACACCGTGGAGGCCAAGGTTTTCAAAGTGATATAATTTACCCCAGATATGAGACCATGATTAGACTCCAGATTTCTTCCTAACTATACTAAGGAGAAAACAGCTAGGAAGCTCAGTGCATCCACAGCCAAGCTCAAAGATTGGAGATCCTGGCTTCAAAACTGGCCTCAGACATTTCCCAGCTGTGTGACCCTGAGCAAGTCACTTAACCTCCATTACCTAGCCCTTACCCTCTTCGGCCTTGGAACCAATACATAGCATTGATGAACATAGCTAAGATGAAAGGTAAGGGTTAAAAAAAAGAAAGCGATTTGACTCCTAACTCCTGACCCTTGTGATTTACTTTAGTAAGTGGTCTTTCCTATTGGTAATAAAAACATGGTGCTAAAGTTTATTACTTATTTGGTTCCATCCAATTTAATCATCACACATTCACCTTCTCATACTACAATTCATTAATACTTCCCCTTAAATCCTTCACAGACCTGTGATTTCATTATCATGGATCCTTTCTCTCTTGATGCATATCTTAGCTTTTTCACCTCTCTACCAATAAAACCACAATTCTAGGCCAGACCTCTAATAATTCCAATGAACTAGGTAGGATAAGATATTTTTTGTTGTTTAGTTGTTTCAGCCATGACTCTTCATGATCCCATTTGGGGTTTTCTTGACAAAGTTACTGAGTCCTTTGCCATTTCCTTCACTAGCTGGGTACATAGCATTGTTCAAGCTTAAGCCATGCTCTCTCTGGCCTGGCCTCACTGCTAGGCTGTTTGGGCTCACATTTCTTTTTTGGGGTGCTTTGCTTGAGTTTTTAGCATCAGTTCAGACTATCTATCTATCTATCTATCTATCTATCTATCTATCTATCTAAATCTATTTCTCCATCATATCCATCCATCCATCTATCTATCCATCTTTCTTTCTTTCTTTCTTTCTCTTTCTTTCTCTTTCTTTCTTTTTCTTTCTTTCTTTCTTTCTTTCTTTCTTTCTTTCTTTCTTTCTTTCTTTCTTTCTTTCTTTCTTTCTTTCTTTCTTTCTTTCTTTCTTTCTTTCTTTCTTTCTTTCTTTCTTTCTTTCTTTCTTTCTTTCTTTCTTTCTTTCTTTCTTTCTTTCTTTCTTTCTTTCTATTTCTCCATCATATCTATCTATTTCTCCATCATATCTATCTATCTATCTATCTATCTATCTATCTATCTATCTATCTATCTATCTATCTATCTATCTATCCCCTTTACAAATTGCCCCTTCCTACATTTCCAGTCTTCCTTTGTAGTACTACCTTCCATGCATTCTATAATCTAGCAACATTGGCCTCCTTGCTGTTCTCTTGACAATGATATCCCACCTCTCTTGATATGTCCTTTCCCTAGGTTCTCCTCTATACTTGGAATGCTTTTCCTTCTCATCTCTACCTCTTGGCTTCCCTAGCTTTTTTCAGAACTCAGTTCAAATTGCTCTTTCTGTAGGAAGGTTTTACTGGTCAACTGCCCTTCTGTCCCCCCTTCACCCTAAAAGTCCACCACTGCTAATGCCTTTTTTTTAAGAATGCCTTCCATCTATTTTGTATATATTGTTTATTCATTTTGTTATTACATGTTGTCTCCCCCCCATTAGAATTTGAGAACCTTGAGGGCAGGGACCATGTATTCCTAGCACTTTACACAGAACCTGGGAAAAAAATGGTTTTTGCTTGGCTGTCCAAATTGACTGCCTTGGATCGAAATCATTTTATTTTGCAAATTACTTTTGAAGGTAAGTAGCAGACAGGCTTAAAACACTGATCTCCTGTCTTGCGGGCTAGTAGTTGCATACCCCTCACCCCCGGTTCCCCTTTTGCTTCTGCTTCTCACTTCTCTCACATTTTACACAGACCAAGTAATGGACACCCTGACTTCCCCTGCCTCAGCTCCAAGACCAGTGCATCTATCACCAAAATGTAATGAGTTCCAAATGTCAACACATCAGCATGGTTTGGAAGTTGAACTATAGTTCTTTTCTAGGGTGTGAAGGCAGTGAGAGAAAGCATTGCACAGCTTGGGAAACCTCAAACAAGTTAAAAAAAATTGGTAGTCCTCACTCAGCAGTGACCTGGATCCTTCTGGGATTTAGGACAAAGAGATATAAGCCATCAAATGTGAAAATGAGTCCACAGCAAGACCATCTGCCCCCTTTACTCTCAGGTTGCTAGAGGCATCTTTTCCTATGTTCATCTACTTCTACAATCAGTTAGGTTGTTCATTTCTGTATTTCTGTACACACACACACACACACACCCCAAGGCTGCCTGGATAAACATGTCATCTCATTTGTCCTCATGGTCCACTGTCAGTTTTGAAGAGTGGAAGAAGGCATTGCTATTTTTCATTCCCCTCTCAGTTTCCTAAGGATAAAATATCTTATGTTGTCTGTACATGTTAATTAATATTTTCCACCTTCTGTTTCTGCTCCCTTTCCTTTTTTTGAGAATTCCCTAAATTTGTGCTCATTCTCAGCCCTTGACCAGAGGATACAGAAGGGCTAGTCTTATTCAATGTGATGGACATCTACATGTTTTCTTGCATCTCCTCTCTGAGAATTTAAAGGAAGTCCTTTAGTTGTGGTTGGACTCACATTTTTTGGCAACAAGCCTGTAGGGAAATAGTCTAAGAAAGGATGAAGGAAAATAACATATATTTCATTCACTTATCTAAAGTCATTATCCTGACCAAGTTAGCTAAATGAGAAACAGATGAGAACCAGAAAGTGACCAAAGAAGACTCTGAGTAGCCAAAACAGTTGTTATGAAGTCCATGGGCTATGTGACCACTTCCCTTGTGAGAAGAACTTAATGGGTTTCTTTCTGAACCTACTGATGATTATTTAACAGCTAATGTCACTGAGTTGGTCCTCCTGTTTCCTAGTTCACATCAGATGGGAATGAGAAAATGAGAAGAATGGGCATTGACCATTAGAGTCTGATAAATGGTGTTCTAAAAATTAATGCTAGAGAGCCTGCTAACAAGGATGGAGATAGAAAAACAATGAAAGATGGACATGAGAAAAAAGAAAATCCTTTTAATTTTTAAAAGTAGCTGGATTTGAATTTGGTTACAAACTGGTTAAGATGAGAATTCTTCACCTGGGCTATGGAATTCCCTGAGCTTATTAGAAGAAAAAATGCATAGAGCAGAGATAGATTACCTATCTAATTCAACCAATAAATTCAATATAACTTTTACTAAGTGATTTATCATGGATATTATGTGAAGTACTCGGGATACAAAATATATTTGACATTAACTCTACCCTCACAGGGTATTGAGACATTCATGCATCATAATTTATTAAGTATCTAGTATTATTTAGCTTCTAGTACTTAAATAGCCAATAAATCATGACTCATGGATAATAATAACAACAATAACAATAATAACAATGAACAGCTAGGTGGTATAGTGGATAGATCACTGGGCTTGGAATCAAGAAGATATCTTCCTGAGTTTAAATCTGGCCTCAGGCAGTTACTAGATATGTAGCCTGGGCAAGTCACTTAACTCTGTTTCAGTTTCTCATCTATATAATGAGTTGAAAACTGAAATGGCAAACCATTTTAGTATCTTGCCAAGAAAATTCCCAAATTGGTTCATGGAAAGTCAGACATGCCTGAACAACTAAAACTAATGACAATAATAATAAATAGCTAATAGTAATTATTACTATTAAACAGTAATTTTTTAATATAGCTCTTACTATATGCCAAGCACTGTGCTAAGTGCTTTATGATCATGATCTTATTTGATTCTCAAAACAACTGTGCAAGGTAGGTGACATCACATATACTCATTTTCAGATGAGGCAAACCAAAGCAAACAGGGATTAAGTGATTTGCCCAGGTTCATACACCAAGTAAGTGTCAAAGGACAATCTGAATTCAGGTCTTTCTGGCTCCAGGTCCTGAGTTCTATCTATTGTGCCACCTACAGGAAAAGTCCAATTAGAACTGGAAGCCTTCATGAAAGCAGAGGCACATAACTGTACCTTGAGAGAAAGATGGAATTTCTTCAAGGGGAGACCATTTCAGACATGGGAAGAGTCATGTAAAATCAAGATGATAATGAGGAATCCCAAGAAATTTAGCTGTAACACATAATGTGTGGAGGGGAATCATTTATAACAAAGTTGGAAAGGAAGACTGGCATCAGGTTACATAGAACCTTGAATGCCAGGCTGAATAGGGAGAGAACAAATCTAAGTTCTGAATCTAACTGAATCTAAGTCCTGGCTTTGCTATTTATTATCACAACTCACCATCTCTCTCCTCATCTTCCCTACAATTCCTCATCTGTAAAAACAGGGAGAATAATAATTGCCCTACTGAAGACTTCGCAGGAGTTTTGTGAGATAAGTGCTTGGCCAGTCTCAAAGTGTGAGTCATTATTTTAGTCATTAAGCAACTAGGAGCCCCTTAATGCTTTTGCACAAGGCAGTGATGTGAATAGACCTCTGCATCAGAGAGGTTATGGCAACCACAGCGTGAAGGATAGATTCGAAAAGGTAGATATTTGAGTCAGGAAGCTAGACAAGAATCTTGGCAACAGGTAATGGAGCACCTGAAATCCCATGGTGGAAGCATGACTATCCAAAGACTTCATTAAGGGAGGAAATTGCCCTGCCTGGGGATTGGGGTCATGCTGCCTCCAAGCAGTAGCTTTCCGGTTACTGAAAAAATTATAAACGGAATTTCATTTGTCACTTAGGTTCAGGCAAAGGACCTTTTTAGTGTAGAAAGTAATGAGATCTGTCCTGTCTATTAAAACTGCTGACCCCCAACCCACTCAAGCATTGTTAATTCCCCAGTAAAAGCTAATTGTAGCTCAGCAATTCCCAGGTCTCAAAGACAGACTTCTTTCTTTTGCATCCATTAAGGAGAAACAGTCTTTTGCACTGGGATGCTTAAGATTCAGGTATTCAATAAGCAAAGGTAAAATATTTGTGAGTCTTTACAGAATAATCGAAACACAAAAGGCAGAAGGGATTTCAGCAAGTGTCTACATTTCAGCCTTTCATATTGGACAGATTCTAACTGATAATAATGAGTTTCTATAAATTTATCATGGCCAAAGTTACAGTTTGTATCTTGGATCAGTGGAGTCCATATTTCCCAGAAGTCTTTAAATAGGCAGGAGCAATTCATATTAAATTTTCTCACTAGGAACAGGAAAATTTTGCCTTTTTTATTCTTCCTCTATAACCTGCACCTTTCATCTAATATCAATAAGAAGGCCAAAGACACGATCATTTAGACATTTTCCACTGAATTTAATAATGATTCTCATTTGTCAATATCTTTCTTTAAAAAAAATTTTGCCAATATCTTTCTTATCTATATATATGCCCAGACCCCTTAAATGGTGCCACCTATGTGGAAGATATTAAGGGACTGTTTTCAGAAGACTGGGCAAGAGTCTTGGCAATAGATAACAGAGAACCTGAACTCAGATGATGGAACCATGAGTACTCAATGACTTCATTAAGGAAGTCAATTGCTCAGCCTGGGGAGTAGTCATGCTGCCTTCAAGCACTCTGAATTTTAAAATTTATGAACTAAAATTTAAAAATTATAGGCTGAATTTTAAAAATTTTGAGTTAAATTAAAAACTAAAATTTAAAATTTCAAACTGAAGAATTGAATTTATAAAGTGTAAACTCAATTAGAGGTACTTTGACCTGTGATTTCCATGGAGAATCTTTCCTACCGAGTTGCACTTGCTCTGTATACTGGTGGTTTTAGAGAGTGTTGCCTAGTCACTGGGAAGCTGGATGCCTTTCCCAGGGTCACCTAGAGCCAGATTGTCACAGAGGCAGAATTTAAACTTGCCTTTCAGACACTGGGGCATCTCTTTATTTTCCATCCCAACCTTATGCTTGTCCCTCCATGTGTCCAGAATAAATACTGTGTCATTTTGGTCTGGAGGGAGGCACTAGTAAGCTGGAGGTAGGGGTGGGGAGCTTGTGAAAAAAGATTCATGGGAGGTGACAAGGAGCTGTGTTTTTGAAGGAAATCAGGAAATCAGTAAGTGTCTGAGGTCAGATTTGAACCTAGGAATCCTAATCCAGGCCTGGTGCTCTCACTGAGCTACACTTAGTCTACTTTTAGGGACTATATGTGGACCACATCATGCTGCCTCAAGTTGGTTTAATATAAAGAGACATCAATTTGCAATAAAACAAACAAGTAATCCCACTCCACCCTGAGTTTAGGAGCAGCTAAATGGCTCAGTGGATAGAGGATCTGGCCTGGAAATGAGAGGTCCTAGGTTTAAATCTGGCCTCAGACACATCCTAGTTGGGTGAGACTGGGCAAATCACTTAACTCCCATTCCCCAACTTTTACCACTCTTCTGCCTTGGAACCAATATTTAATTAAAAAAATAAAACCCAAGTTCAAGTTACTGCTATATGCTAGGTGGGTTACCTCAGGGAAGCTGATTAACCTCTCTTGCCCCCATTTTACTTGTCTAAAGAATGAAGAATTTATGTCAAATAATCTTTAAAGATCCTTTCAGTTCTAAATTCTATGGTTTTAATGCCAGTCCCCAAGAAGAAATTACTAAGCATTTTCCCGATTAATACTAGCTTGTTAGAAAGTTGTAAGCAAACATTCTTTTTACTTTTAAAGAATAATGTGGTATAGCAGATAAAACACTGGACTCATTCAGGAAGACCTGGGTTCAAACCCTGCCTTAGATGCTCACAAATTCCGTTACTCTAGACAAGTCACTCTGAACTTCATCTATAAAAATAGATATGATCACAGCAATCACTAAAACACTGCTATAAATATAATAGGAGCTTAGTTTCACAGCCAGAAGAGAACTTTGAGGTCATCTAGTTCAAGTCCAGTATTTTACCCAAATGAGTAAAGAGACTGACCCATGGTCATAATTATTTATTTGTAAATGGCAGAGTTGGAATTCAGATCAATGGACTCTAAATCCAGTTCTACTATCCATAACCTGAATAAACTATACAAGCAAGAGCTCTCCCTCTTTCTTAGTTCATTGCACAAATAGAAAATCTCTGCTTCGGAGTGGCTGCCTTATTGTTGTGATTCTTTCTGTAACCTCACCCTCTGATGCTCAGGACCACAGACAGGGAGAAAAGAGCTCGACAGGGGATGGAGGTGGAAGGAGTGGGTGGTGCCTGACGTAAGGTGTGGGACATTCCCTGGGGGTTTCTCCCACGGTTCCTGGGCTAGTGGAAACTGTGCCAGCACATCTGCTGGGGCATTCACAAGAGCCCAGGAGTGGCCAGAGGGCTGGGATCACCAAGCCAGGCTATGCCAGTGGGTTTGGGGGGAGTGAATGGAGTCTATGTACACCCTGAGTGGACTGAAATCAGAGATGGGGGAAAGGCTATGTATAGAGGGTATAAGTAGGGCAGGAAATAAAAGATGAATTCAAGAGTTTGGCACCATCTTGTCAAACTGATGTCTGTTAGGAGTGCTAAAACTCAGAAAGAATTGAAGCTAGAAAGTCAGATAGGTGGGTAGGGTATGAGGCTTTGATTCCAAGCCTAGTGCTCTATCCACTCTTACTATCTAATTACCTTATCTCCACTTTATATATGGGGAAACTGAGGCCAAAGAAGGTTAGGTGACCTGTTGAAGGTTTCATAGTTATTTTTTGAGGAAAGATTATATTTCAAAAGGTCTGCTAGATGGCTTAGTGGATGGAGAGCCAAGTCTAGAAATGGGAGGTCCTCCATTCAATTTAACCTCAGACATGTCCTAGTCATGTGATCCTGGGCAAGTCACTTAAATCCAATTACCTAGTCCTTGCCATGCTTTTGTCTTGGAAACAATACATAATATTGATTCTAAGACTGACGATTGGGTTTAAAATAAAAAGATTTTATTTCAGATAATAATAATAATAATGACTGATTATAATTATATGTTATATTATTATACTTTAAGGTCAGTAAAGTGTGCAATATTTGACCTTTACAACAACCCTATGAGGTAACTGTAGTTATTATTATCTCTATCTTATATACAACGAAACTGAAGCTCAAAGAATACCCATCTCTGGAATTTGTCTATTAGACATTCAAGGGGACTTGGAATACTCATTGCTCCCTCTTGTCCTTGCCACTTATAGTATCCTTTTCTGCCTTCATCATTCAATCTCTCCACTTTTGAGGTTCTATCTAACAGGCAATCAAAATCCTGGTAGCTATGGTATACAGATCCTCCCCACCCTCAAGTAACTCTTTTTCCTTCCTCAGTGAATTTAATCTCACTTAAGAATTGTCCTCTCATTCCAAACTCCTGCCTCCCGTACTTAGGGACTTAATATATATACTGATTTTCCCTCAAATATCCTGACCACTCAGTTCTTCAGCCTACTCACTTTTCATAATTTACTACTCCACTCCATCTCGGCTACACACAGAGATGGTTATATCCTTCATCTTGCTCATCACCCATAAATCTGCTGCCACCATGTTTAAGAATTCCAAAATCTCCTTATTTGTCCATAATTTATTGGTTTTGCACCTTTCAACCTTCCTTCTTTCACCAAAAACTGCTTTGTCCATAATATGACTTTTAATTCCTGCATCCCCCAATTCTCTCACCCCTGTTTTAGTCACTCTCTTCCCTTTTCTCCATCTTTACCCCTTAGTGAACCAATTCAACACTGCCCTCTTTTCTTGAGCCCTTACTGGACCTCCTTATTATATCACTGATTGTGCCCTGCCAAGTCTTAGCTTTGGATATCTCTTTTCAACTGCTACCTTTACTTCTACACATGCTGTTGAACACAGGTAGAGAAAGTCATGCAACCATTTTGACTTGGTTTATTACAAATTTATGTCATACACTTTCAACTGAACCTTCACTGTTGCTAGGTAATCCTACTCTAACCCCCTTACCAATTAACTCATTGTCCTACTCTCCAAAGGGACTCTTCTAAACCTTTTCCATCTCCCTTCAAATCTCCCTTGGCTCCTTATCCCCTGACTCTCTCAGTTGAGAACTCTGCCTCATATTTTACAGAAAAAAGGGGCCATTCACCAATAGCTCCACATTTCTTCATTTCCTATCACTCAGATGCCTCCTGCCCTTTTCTTCATCTCTGGATCACATGATGATGTGGTCTTAGTCCTTACTAAGACTAGCACCCTTCTACCTATACACATGATCCCATTCTATCTCATCTTTGCCAAGAGTTTGCCCCATCTACTATTTATTTTCAATCTTTCTCTGTCTACCAGATTTTTTTCTCCTTTCTATAAACATTCCCATGTCTCCTCAATCCTAAAAATACCTCCACTTGATCCTTTCATTCCAACTACTATCCTATTTTTCTTCTGTTCTTTGTGGCTAAATTTGAAAAATCATTTACAAAAGGTATTTCCCCTTTGGCTCTGCTCATTCTCTTTTTAATCTCACATATATTTGGCTTTCAATTTCATTTTTTTTCATTGAAATTGATCTTTTCAATATTATCAATGCTCATTTTCAGATGAATAAATCAAAACTATCAATAATCAAATAAAAAAATTGGGACACTAACACACAGTGCCTGGAACCTAGTGGGCACTCAATAAATATTTTTTATTGGATAAATCACTTCCCTTCTGTCTTTGCAGAAATGGGGTACTATGAAATATAGAATAGTCTGTTCTTTGGCTTTTGCTTTGGCTTTAAACCCAGCATTTCCCCCATTTCACCACCCAGTGAAATGATGCCTAAGGTCGCTTCCAGCTCTGACATCTTGTGATTCTGCACTCACAAAGGTATCTCTGGCAACACCCCCACCTCCTTCATGCCACCTCCTACACCTTATCCTGGTGGGCAGATTCACAGGGCTTGATTTGTCTTCTTTTTTTTCTGCCTGGTAAGTCATTCTGCATGTAATCCTACACAGGTTCACACTTGACACTTCCATTATTCTCTTATAATCACCTCTGCTAAACTTTTGTGTTTTATTGAGGAAGAAAAGGAAATAAAGCTGGGACTGGTGTTGTGATCAAGGACAACTCTCTGGTTAAAGGGCACTTGGACAGAACTGATTTTCTCTCATAAGCTGTTCAATTCTGAGGACTGCTCCAGGGGAAAATTTGGTAATTCTGGATTCAAATCCCAACTCTGCTATCTATTTGCTATGTGACCTTGAATAAGCGTCTTTCCATCTATGGGTCCATTTCCTCATTTATAAACCAAAGAGCTTATACTACTAAATCTTTAAGTTTCTTTGAAGCTCTGTTGTTAGAATATGGAATGGGGTCAATTTCCCCACTTTTAGCTTAGGAGTAACTTGTCCTTTGAGGTAGGGAATGAAAGATGGTTAATACGTGTTCCTCTTTACATCATGGTCTTCCTTTGGTCTGTAGTCAAAGGGCTAAAGACTTTAAGCTCATAGTTTTAGAGACAGAAGGGACTTTGAAATCATGAAATTTGAATACTATTTTACAGATTAGGGAAACTGAGGCCACGTGTCCAGGGTCACAAGCTAATAAATGAGTCAGATCTTGAACTAAGATCTTCCTAATTCTGTCAAACACTTGATATACTACTCTATATAAAGTATTACATACATACTACTACTACATACACCTGTGCCATCTAGCTAAATTCATTTGAGGTATGAGTAAACACTGTGGGTAAAATTTTTGAGAATAATTATTCATTAGACAATCATATTTACATTAATAATCCCTTATGTTTGCATAGTTTTATAGTTATAAACTACTTTCAAATACACCGGCTATAATGGAATCAATAGTTTTTTTCTGAAAGTCTCTTCTAGTTTAAAATTCTACAATTTGAAGAGACCAGATAGCATAACGGAAGGGGGCTCCTGGCTGAGAGTCAGAGAGCACAGGTGAGAGTCATGGAATATGCCCCTAGATAGTGGAATGTGGGCAAATCACTTTGCATCTAGGCTCTATCTGATTCTTAAAATAATCCAGGTAGGTAGGTAGAGTAGGCATTATTATTTCTGTTTTACAGATGAGGGAACTTGTTATTGTTGTTCATTCATTTCAGTCCTGTTCTACTCTTTGCCACCACATTTGGGGTTTTCTGAGTGGTTTGCCATTTTCTTCTCTAGCTCATTTTTAAAGATGAGGCACTTAGTTGAACTGGGTTAAGTGACTTGCCCAGGATCAAACAGCTATTTAAATGTCTGAGGTGAGATTTTTAGTCAGGTATTCCTGACCCTAGTCTGCGTGCTCTATTCACTTGGCCTCTTAACTGAAACCCAGAGAAATGAAGGGCTTGCTGTAGGTTATTAACTAATTAGTAACAAAGAATCCAGATATCATATCTTGGTTATGATATAATTATTATATATACATGCACAATAATAGGTTATACTATATACAATGTATAATAATGTTACATACTATATAGATACAATCACATGTTATATATTATATAATCTTGGTTATTCATCTTCAAGGATTCCTATGTTGGTTAAAACACTGATGATAGATGTTAAAATGTAAAAGATATTTAGGAAAGGTAATTGCAAATAGCTACTAACACCCTGCATATGATTAATTTATTTTAAAATAAATTTGCTTTCTAGTACTATAGGACCTGTGAAGGTTTTTAGGAAGATAAGAATTAGGAAAAGACCAGAACTCAGAGTTTTTCATCCATCCCTTGGCTGGGATTGCAAAATAATAAGGGATGTTTATAGGATTCTGGAGATTGGGGACAGTAAGGTATAGTAAAAATGAGATCTGATTGTGTGTCAGGAAGACTGGGTTCTTCTGAGACTATACCATTTACTAATTGTGCAACTTTAAACCAGCTGCTTTTACCATTCTGAGTTTCCATTTTCTCATCTAAAAATTAGGGGGTCTAGGGAATAGATGGCCTAAGTTTCACTATCTAAGATGCAGATTCAAATCCTTTCCCTTCTAAAGTTCTAGAAAGCTGTAAGACATGGGTTCTAAGAGCTACCTCCTAACTTCTTATATGATGTCGAGCAAATTAGTTTGGTGCTGAAAGCCTCAGTTTCCCCAGTTATAAAATGAAGGTGTTCGAGTCTACTTCAAATGTCATACATCCCAATCTAAACCTTCCTGCCCCTTTTACTAAACTCCAAATCAGCTTGAGTACTGCCTCTGTGAATCTGACATGAGAATGAACCTATTTTCTCTTTTTAAGGAAAGACAAAGTAATTAGATATGTTTGTGAATATTAGAATGTCTAAGCTTCATTTAAAGTCCTTTTCAAAAGCAACATGATCTATCATAAAACAGGCTTCCAACCCACATAGAAACACAATAAATGGTTGAGAAGAAGCAAGAGATGCTATTTTTACTTCCTAAGAGACTGCCTATAATTACTGTGGTTCAGAGGAAAAGCAGATTATACTGGCTATTTCCTTCTTGTTCCTGTGGCACTTCTAGCATTCATGGTACCTGTTTTAGCTTCAAGAAATTCAGAAATCCTTGGCAGGTAATGCTTTGAAGATGTCAGGCATAACCTAAGGCCAATGGAATAAAAATCCCCACCTATTGGGATCGTTAGAGACAGTTTAAAGAAAATCTGGCACAGAAGTAAAGCTGGATTTGGGCCAGAATTTGTGATTCCTATTTAACCCTCTGAAATAATAGTTGAGAGAAAACTCCACCAAAAGGCTTATCACTTCTTGTGGGGAAAGGCTGCTTCTATTTATAGAGCCATAAATTATTCATCGACTATTAATATTACTTTGGACCCATGATAATAACTTGAACTGATAGTATTAGCCATGCTAATGTCACACTAAATTAGTATGTACATTAAATACTTTATGAATCAATTATTCCATTTTGCCTGCATAATAACCAACTTCTTCTTTTATAAAATCAGTGGTTCTCTAAGGTGAACAAACATTTTACAGAATGTTGGAGCTGGAGGGGTCTTTTTTTTTTTAAACCCTTACCTTCTGTCTTGGCATCAATACTATGTATTGGTTCCAAGGCTGAAGAGTGGTAAGGGCTAGGCAATGGGGTTAAGTGACTTGCCCAGAGTCACACAGCTGGGAAGTGTCTGAGGTCACATTTGAACCCAGGACCTCCCATCTCTAGGCCTGGCTCTCAATCCACTGAGCTACCCAGCTGTCCCCCTAGGGTCTTAGAAAACAGAATGTTAGGACATCATATGTAAGGATTGGAGGACTCTTACACAGAATATAAGAGAAGAGAATTAATATGCAATAATTACTCATATTTACATAGTACTTTAAGGCATATAAAATACTTTACTCAGAGAAACCCCATGAGGTAGGTAGATGCATGTAATCCCCATTTTTACAGATGGGAACAACAAGACTCCTAGAAGTAATATGATCTACCTAGGAATATGCAGTTTACAGTAAAAAAAAAAAATCCCACAAAAAAACCAAGTCTTCTCCTGAGTCCATCTTCTACTCCTTCCACTACATAGTACCATCTGTAAAAACTGTAAAGGATCTCAGAACATAAAACCTAGATTGTTAAAGTTGTAAGGACTTTTCGATCATAGAATGCTAGGACATGAAATATTAGAATGGAGAATATGATAGCTAAAAGGGAGCGTAAACATAATGGTCACTCATATTTATATAATAGGGCTTTTAGGCTAACAAAGAACCTTTTTCACAACTCCATAAGGGAGGGAGGCACAAATGTAGCTTTCACCATTTTACAGATGAGAACACTGAGGCTCCGAAGTGAAGTAATTTGCTCAGGGTCACACAGCTAGTAAGCATACCCTAGTCTCTCTTGATTCTAAGTCCAATGTTCTCTACACTAAACAACACCATCTTTTTATAGAATAATTTTTTCTTGATTGGGTCATTTTCAGTCGCATCTGACTCTACATGACCCCATTTGGGGTTTTCTTGACACGAATATCGGAGTGGTTTGCCATTTTCCTTCTCCAGCTTCTTAGTAGCACTGGAAGGAAATTTAGAGGCCATCCGCATCAGTTTCATCACATTTTATATGCAATTGAGGACCATGTGTCCAGGGAGGTCCGAGCGTTTGTGTACAGCTAACGTCTCCTGAAGGTGGTTTTTCAAGAAACAATAGTTAGTCCAGTGGCAATCGTATAAAACAGAGTTTAGTGGCTTAAGGAGGGGTAATGAAAGTTGCTTTCCATTAGTAGGTGGGACAACAGCCAATGCCACAAAACCCACTCAGCTCCATATGAGTGAGTGATACCACTGGCAGTGGGGTGGGGGGAAAAATGAGATCTCGGTTCCCTTCCAACTCCTTCCACTTCCTTCATTCCCACACTAGCCCTGCTTTTGAATTGGTAGGTGCTAAAGTCGACACCGTTGACCTCCTCTGCAGACCTCCAGAAGGAAAAGGAGTGAAGACCTTAAGTCAGACAGCACTTTAAAACTTGTCTTCACACTCTCAAAAATGAACTCATTTGAGTGGGTTTTTTAGAACACTGGCAAATTGGAAGCTGATGATATAATAGCTATATAAAAATTTTTTTTAACTAGGCTTTACAATAAGGAAGAACAATCAGCAAATTTTTTTTTTACAATTTTTTGTTTACAATTTTTTTTTTTTACAATTCTGTTTACAATTCTATTTCTAATTTTAAGTGTTTAAGTAAAGGCTTTTGCCACTGGAAATGAAAGTGGCTACATTTCTGAAGTCGGTATGCATTTTGCCAGTTCTGTATTTCAGCTTAAAGAATTAGGGTTTGATAAGATCAAACTGTCAACCAGAGCTGGTTGAGGTTCTTTTAAGTCAAATAAGGGAAGGAGTCTGTACCTGTATGTTGACTCATCTTGTTAGTTGACAAATATATTGCCTCCCATGAGCAATGAGGTGTTAGGTTTGTAACGAAAGACTCAGGCTAGGAGCTCACATGTTGGTCCCATTCCTTCCCCCCATCCATGGCAAACCAATTGGGCTCCATCTCCTTAGCTGTCATTCCCATTCGGCAACACTTCTCTCCATCCCCAATACAGACATTTACACATTTTTATGGGGCATATGCTACCTTGCCTTCCTCTTTTCTTGTATCTGTTCCCTCTTATCCCATACGTCAGATCTTCAAGATCATGTCCTTCTTGCCTAGTAAAGTGTTTAATTGTTTAGCTAGTGTGCACGGCTCTTTATACTAAAATGCTAATGGGAAGAAGGAGCTAGTAGCTCCTCCACTTCTGAGATACACGTGTGTATTATGACAAAGACTTTCTGGATATAATAAATGTTATTTGATCTCTATATTGTGTACATTTAGTTTTTTATTCATGACTGACTCTTACTGGAGTTTTCTTGGCAAAGACATTGGAGTGGTTTGCCATTTCCTTTTCCAGCTCATTTTAGAGATTTGGAACCTGAGGCAAACTGGGTTAAGTAACTTGCCTAGGGTTACACAGCTATTATTTAAATGTCTCAGGCCAGATTTGAACTCATCTTCCTGACTCTAGGTCCAATGTTCTACCTACTGCACCAACTAGCATTATATCATAGTGTTTTAATTAGTATAAATGTAATAAAAATAATACTAAATAAAGCAGTGCTGATAAAGTTGATATAAAATCTCTGACATCAGTTGAAAATAACATATGTAGGCATAATACTTTCAAATTTAATGGATCATTAATATGGGTATTCCCTCTATATATTAAAAGCTTCTTGAATGAAATAATCTTTTTTCTTTCCATCCCTCTCCTTTCTTGTATTCTTTTTCTTCTTTATATTTATATTCTTAGCAAATTGAATAGCACCTAGTATTTAGGAGGAGTTTAATAAGTGTATCTGGATAGATCTCTTGATTATTCAATACAAATTCCATCCTATGAATGCCTTCTTTCTCCCATGTAGTTCTTTTCTATCTTCTTCCATGGATCCTAAAATAGAGACTATACAGTGTGTTGGATGGCTTCCTCTTAGTCACTTTTACATTTCATGGGTACAAGCGAAACCCTGACTTTTCCTCTTTCTCCAAACTCATCCCTTGGTCTGTCTACCTTCTTTTCTGATCCTGTGCTGTCTTAATGACCTCTTTTATACCCCCTTCAGGTTATCCTTGAGTGTGTGGTCTATTTATAACACCCCTTATGCCCCATCATATCATCCATTGGGTCACCAACAATTTTGATTCCCCAGTGGTCATGGGTTCCAAAGTGTTATAATTGTACAGCATGATCACTGGAATATATGAGTTAAAAGGATAGGTCACCAGGCTGAGGAGCACATTGGGAACAATAGAAGTGCTACCCATTTTCCTAAATGCAATCTGACTCGCTTGTGCCTTTTTTCTGTTGGTTATTTCCAACTTATTTTGAATAGATCTTATTTGGTCAAAATTTTCATATCATCTTCTTCATTAGACTGTGAGCTCTGTGAGCAGAGGAACTACTTTTTGACTTTCTTGGCATCCCCAACACTTAGGACAGTGTCTAGCACACAGTCGGCATTTACTATAAGTTTATGGATTGTGCCCAACTCATGGTTCATATATGTACTGATGGACTGGGGCAGTTAAGTGGTGAAGTGGATAGAGCACTAGGCCTGGAGTCAGGAAGACTCATCTTCTCAATTTCAAATCTGGCCTCATCCACTTACTGGTTGTATGAATCTTGGCAAGTTGCTTAGCCCTGTTTGCCTCAGTTTCCAAAACTGTAAAATGAGCTAGTGAAGGAGATGGCAAATCATTCCAGTATCTTTTCCAAGAAAACCTAAATGAGCTTACAAAGAGTCAAGAACAACTGAAAATGATTTAACACAACCACTGATGTACTAACTCAGTAATCTGGCTATCCAACTATGTGTCAAAGCCTAGAGAAAAGGCATTTTTTATTCATTTAATTATTTTGGGGGGTTATTAGGATACTTTCTTCTAAGGAGACATAGGAGTCCTAGAGGGAACTATCATTTTCAAGATTCAATAAATACAATATCCTATGCAAAGAATAGTAACTGGAAGGACTCAATCTCATTTTACTTAGACCTTGCACATCCAGCAAGGATAGTAGGCATGGCAGTAGCAAACACTCCTGACAAGCTGACATCTTCCTATTTTATGCAGCACTTGACATTAATCATCAGAGAGCTGCTGAATGTCTCTGTAGTTTCATTTGTCAAGGTATCTTGTGTGATCTTAACATTAGCATAAAAGACAGCTCGTTGGAGTTGAAACTTTAAGGCTTAATTTTTCTCTACCAAGTCAACAGCTTTTAAAAAAATCAACAAATAATAACCAGAACGGGATTTTGCATCCTTTGTGCCTTTCAGTTAAATGTAAAGCTCTGGTATTTTGTAGATAAATGTTTGAGAAAATCTGCTTATTCCACTTTCATATTTGCATCAAAGAACATTTTTTTTTGCAGCTGCTATATTTATTTTCCCAAGTATAGGATCCAATCATGTCCCACTCCTACTCATTAAACTCCAGTGCCTCCCTTTATCTCTCCAACAAAATAGAAATGGCTCAGTTTGCTGTTTAATATGCTTCTTAATCCAGGCCCTTCCTATCTTTACAGGCTTTTTATACATGATTTTCTTCCCCCAAACTCTAGGATTCAGCCGTGTTGGCATCCTTGTTGGCCCTCACACTTGACATCCCATGTCCCAGCTCTGTGTTATTGTTCTATCTGCCTTCCCTTCCTTGCTAGAATGATGTCCTTCTTCCTTCTTGCCCCTCAGAACCCCCTTGCTTTCCCAAGACTCAGCTCAGTGACCGGAAAGTCTCTCCTGGTCCTTTCTACTCCTGCTAGTACCTTTACCTTAAACGTGACCTCAGGTCCTCTGGGTAGTATGTGTTGCCTTCTCTATTAGAGTATAAGCACTCTCTTGGCTCTTTCTTTGTATCTCCAGAATTTACTACAGTGCTTATGGATTGATGAAAGGATCTCTTGAGATGCAAAAGGCACAGGTAGCTAGGAGACCCAGCAGATAGGACACACTGGGTCTGAAGTTAGGATGGCCAGAGTTCAAATCTTGCCTCAGTTACCAAACATGGGTGAGCAATTTAACTTTGCTTTCTTCAGTTTTACTCATCTGTAAAATAGGCATAGTAACACCACCTACATCTCAGGGTTGTTATAGGTATAAATGAGATAATCTATACAAAGTACTTTGCAAATCTTGATGCTGGTGACTCGTTTTTAGTGTGTCCAACTGTTTGTGACCCCAACTGGGGTTTTCTTGGTGAAGACACTGGAGCGTTTGGCCATTTCCTTCTTTGGCTTCTTTGACAGATGAGAAAACTGAGACAAACAGGGTTTAAAATGACTTTCCCAGGATCACACGGCTAGTAAATGTCTGAGGTGAAAAGGAACAAGTCTAAGTCATTTTCCACAGGACATCCTTTTAAATACTTGAAGAGAGTTTCCCAATAGACTCTTATTGAAGCTGATCTAACTTCTTCAACTAAAGCTTCAGCTTCATAAAAGGACCTAGACAATTAGGAATACAACAAATAGAGGGCAGCTGGGTAGCTCAGTGGATTGAGAGTCATGACATAGAGACGGGAGGTCGTGGGTTCAAATCTGGCCTCAGACACTACCCAGCTGTGTGACCCTGGGCAAGTCACTTGATCCCCCTTGCCTAGCCCTTACCTCTCTTCTGCCTTGGAGCCAATACACAGTATTGACTCCAAAACAGAAGGTAAGGGTTTAAAAAAAAAAGGAATACAACAAATCCGTTAGGAAGATTTGGGGCTCTTGATCCCAATAGCAATGGTTTATTAAAGTTTATGGATGGCTCAGACTAGATGAGGTGGAGAACCATAGACTGGAGTTTGTCCATTGATCTCAAATTGTATCTGAAAGATTTCCAACCTGCTCCCTCTTGTGTCTACCCTACTCCCCCAAATTCCCAGAGATTCCAGCCATAGTATCTCCTTCTGTAATAACTTGAAAAATTAATAATGGTACCTAGCATTTATATATCATGTTAAGCTTTGCAAAGTTTTATGAATATTATCTGGTTTAATCCTCATAATAACCCTAGGAAGTTGCTACTATTATGATCACCATTTTATAGTAGAGGAAACTGAAGCAGATGGAAGCTAAGTGACTTGTCCAGAGTCATTTAGTTGTGAAGAGTCCAAGGCTGGATTTCAACTTGGATTTCTTGACTCTAAGACTAGCATTCTATCCATTGCACCATTTAGTTGCCATTTCCTCTAATAAATAGTTCAGATACTACTGGTTTGGACTGATGATAATAATAAATCACATTTAGGTAGTCTTTTTTTTTTCCACAAAAAAAGAAAAGAAAGTAAAAAGAAAGGTTTATGAGCTCACTAATCTAATTAGGCAGGACAAACCTAGAATTGGCCAACTGATCTCGGGCTGCACTTACCTAAACTAGATCTCGCTGTTCTCCTCTATAAAAAGGAATAGTCAAAATAAATGATCCCAATGTCATTTTCAGTTCTGCCGATCAGCTGGTCTGAGTTTTCTTCCCGCTTTTCATGTTTACTTTTTTTTCATATCTCACAGATTCTTGGGTTGTTTTTTTGCTGCTTGTTTTTTCCATACTCAAGTAACTGAATAATGCAAGGCTCTCCTCAGAAATGTTCTTGGCCAGAAAGATACATAATCTCAAGAAAAACAAATTTTATGGCATCTCAAAGAATTCAGAGTTAGATAGGACCTAGCAGCCATCTGGTACAAACCATACCTGGAAAATCGTCCTCGCTTATAATACCACATCTGATGAGTCTTCAGCTAGCTTTTGCCTGAAGACCCAGCAGCAGGGGAGAATCCATTACTGACTAAGGCATATGGTTCTACTTTTAAAGATGTCTTGTGACATCTTTAAATCTAAGAAATCTAAGTGATTACCAATGGTTATCCAGATAGCTAGTATTCAAATTGGGATTTGAACTCAGGTTGATTTATAACTCCAGATATTACTCAACACTGCCCTGCCTAAGTTGTCAATCTCAGTAATCCCCAAGTTGTCAAGCCCATGACCTGCAACATTGAGTAACTAATTAGAAACTGCTTGAGAATTAGTTGACTAAAATAGGGTCATTTCTCTCACAAGTGTATCAGATAAAGTTATAAAATGATCCCACTTAACCCAAATCTAGACACACATGTTCACACACACACACACACACACACACACACACACACACACACACAAGGCATGGGTGTCAATTCTTCTGATGTCTCTTTTGATTTTTGGTAAGCACTTATTTTCAGTGTCTGTCACAACATTCCACATATTAAATCAGGAGTATTATCAGTATTTATTTCTTTATTTAAATATTCTGCTATGATATTTACATTAGTTTTATCTTTGTTTTATATATTCTAATTAGCTAAACATTATGGAAATATTAAAATATTAATAAGTAAATAGCTTTACTTGATAAATTTTAACAGTTTGGACCCCTTCTTTAATACAAGACCTTAGATTAAAAAGTGAAATTAAAGTATTTATTGGGTTAATAACTAGGCTCATTCTGAACATTACTATTAAGGTTGGGGAAACACCTTGGTGGTTGTGTCCCCCAGCTACTTCCCCATGTTGATTAGCAGATTATGTAGAAAACCACTTCATTGAAAAAAAGGATTTAATTGTGCTTCGAAGTATGATTAGAATAGTCTGCCATTGTCCTAATAACTCTGTTTGACTACCATAATGTACTGCTCTATAGAATGAAAGTGTGGATTAGATCCAAGTGCATGGCAATAGGGACCACTTGGATTCTCTTCATTTTTACCTACCCCTTTGGCATCAATTACACCAGGCTTCGCATTAAACTTCACTGTCTTCAATCGCGCACGTTCCTTTCTTTCCACTCTGTAGAAGATTGAAAGCAAAAAATGAGGAAAACAGATCAGGTTACTAAAATGGAATTGGCTAAAAAGTAAATAGTCCTATTCTATCCCATGCTCTCTCCTCCCCTCACATCTCTACTTAATTCTCATGCCTCAAATCTATTTGAATTTCATCATATTTGAAGGAAAGGAAGATTTGCTATCACATTTCTACCTGGAAACTAGCAATGACTCCACAAAACTCGTTATATCATTTGTATGAAAAGTTGCAGTGTTATAAAAGAAAGGAGAGATTGATGGGATAGAGTCAGGAAGATCTGGGTTAAATCTCTAATATGATGCATCCTTTTGCGATCATCATAGGTAGGAAGGGTTTCCATACTGAGAGTTCCCTTTAGAGATGGAATCACAGGTCTGGCCAGCAGATGCATAGATGTGTGCATTCATTTGACAGTGTGGCTCAATGACCAGAGAGTCATCTTTGGAGTCTGGAAGACCTATGGTGAAATACTACTTCTGACACGTAATGAATGCCTAGATCAACCTGGCCAGATCTCTTTACATGTCAATGCCCTAAGCTTCACCTATTTCAGGACAATGGCCAGTCTGATTTGTAGAGGTTTCCTTTCTAGGAGTCCTTTATATCAAAGAAATCATAGTAGGTTCAGTTTGACTATTTAGTTAACTATCCATTTATTTTTCCCTTCTATCTATTCAATCTATAAATAAATGTAGCTAAATGATCATTTATTACACATATATATCCAGGCTTTATTTTTTTAAACCCTTACTTTTTGTCTTAAAATTGGTAATAGTTCCAAGGCAGAAGAGTGATAAGGGCTTGGCAATTGAGGTTAAGTGACGTGCCCACAGTCACCCAGTTAGCAAGTTTCTGTGAACCCAGGATCTCCTGTCTGCTGGCTCTCTATCCACTGAGTCATCTAGCTACTCATCTCAAGTGGTTTTAAACAAGGGACCATGACATTGTTCTTTAAATATTTTGATAATAGTATTCTCTATAACTGATTTCCTTTGAAATCCTAAACATTCTATTTTTAAAATTTTATTTTGATTTAAATTTATTTTAATAATAATTTTGATGAGTTTTCCAAAATTATGATTCAAATTGTCTCCCTCCCTTCTTCCAGAGATGGCAATAAATTCAATCTGGGTTATACATGTATTATAATGCAAAACATGTTTCCATAGTATTCATTTTGGTAAGCTATGCATTCTATTTTATGCATTTAAAATGTTTTCTTTTAGAAAGGAATCTGTGGTCCATGACATAAGAAAGATTAAGAATCTCTGGCAAACACACATATCTGCATGCATATAAATATATATTTAACATTAACATCTTATATGTGGGCATATAAATGTATATGTATATGTATATAACATTAACATCTTACCCAGCTCAGATTTTCTCCATACCAAACACAGGATATTTCTGAAGCTTAAACTATTCATAGATCAATTCTTAACTCCTTTTCCAAATGAGAAGTCTTTTACATTTTCTGCTGAAACACTGAGGGTATTGGTTTCTATAGTTACACAGCTGAGCTGCAGAATACATTTATTTCCAGCTAAGTGCACGATATCTCTGTGGATACAGTGGGACCAAATCTTTCAAAGGTAATTGTTGACATTAAAACCTAAGAACTACCATAATTTTGCACTTGCATACGAACAACTAGGATAGGAAAGGGAGAAAATGAAGGTTTAAGTCAGCATAATCTGCCAAATGGAATCAAGATCAGAGGGGAAATTGTTGGCTCCAAAATTTCTCTGCTTCTCTCCGATTTAACCCAGGTGTGTGTGTTGATCAAATCAGCCTCTTTCCCATTCTCCAAAAATGTCACTCAGAGCATTTACATTATTCTGGACTCTTTTCATAAATGAGCCTTCTTAATGAGGAGTGATGGATACTGCTTCATTATGTCCTAATAAAATAACTCTCTCATTTAGAGAGGCCACCAATGCTTTTAATCACACATCACTGAGATATTCAATCCAACAAAATTCCAACAAGCACCTCTTAGCAGCCTAGTAGTGGGGCATGTAGATGGTTCAGTAGATTGAGAGCCAGGTCTAGAGATGGTATTCAAATTTGACTGCAGATACTTTTTAGCTGTGTGACCTTGGGCAAGTCTCTTAACTTCATTTTCCTAGACTTTACCATTCTTCTGTCAAACAAATAATTTAGTATTGATTACAAGATAGAAGGTAAAGGTTAAAAAAAAAAAGGCCAGTAATGTTGTGAATAGCATCCTGGACTTGGAGTAGGAAGTCTCAGTTTTTTTTTTTTTTATCCGCTAAATAGAGTTTAAAATACCCACAGTTTGAACCAAGGGGAATTTTGAGGTGAGGAAAGAATATTTTATAAACTTCCTTGTGAACCGTTAGTTAATAAGAGCATGAAAGGAAGGAAGGAGACAAGCATTTATTAAGCACCTGCTATGTGTGAGATGCTGTGCTAAGAGCATTGATCCTGAAAGGCCAATTGAATCAGCAGGGGAGGGGGCTCTCAGAGCTCTCAGCCCTCAGACCATCACATCATCCCCCCAAGCCTACCTAAATTAGATAAGAAAAATGAGCAAACAATAAAAAAGCACCTAACTCTAAAGAATTGTATGAAGACAGAGCAAGGTACAGACATGGAAGGGGACAGTGAAAGCAAAGGAAACACACTCAAAGTCCAAAAGAAAAAATATGGATTTAGACAAAGGTTCTGGAAGAACTCAAAAAAGACTTCAAAAACCAATTAAGAGAGGCAGAGGAAAAAGGGGAAAGAGAAATGAAAGTGATGCAAGGAGAAAGGAAAGTAATGCAAGAAGAAATAGGCCAATTGAAAAAAGGAAAACCAAAAACTGGCAGAGGGAAATCAAGCCTTAAAAATCTGAAATGACCCTCCAGAAACTAATGATTTAGTAAGAAATCAAGAAAAAATAAAGCAGAATCAAATAATGAAAAAATAGAGGAGAACATGAAATATCTTATTGGAAAAAAAACAACTAAGCAAGAAAATAGATCTGAGAGACAATTTGAGAATTACTGGACTACCTGAAAGCCATGATCAAGAAAAAAACTTGGATCTCATATTACAAGAAATGATCAAAGATCATTGCCCAGTGATCCTTGAGCAACAAAATAAAATTGAAATTGACAGAATTTACAGATCACAAAGAAATCCTCAAATGACAAATTCCAGGAATGTAATAGCTAAATTCAAGAGCCATGAAGCCAAGGGAAAAATACTTCAAACAGCCAGAAATAAACAATTCAAATGCCCAAACAAAACAAATTCAATTGGAACTACAATCAGGATCACATAGGACCTAGTGGCTCCTGCATTAAAGAATCTAAAAGCATGAAATATGATATTCAGGAAGGCAAAAGATTTTGGTTTATAACTCAGAGTCACCTATCCAGCAAAACTGAGTATAATACTTTTAGGGGAAAAAGTGGATATTCAATAAGATAGAAGATTTCCAAGCATTTCTGAGGAATAATTCAGACCTAAATTAAAAAATCTGAATTCCAACTACAAGACAAGAGAAGCTAAAAAAGTGTACACAGAAGAAGGGAGGAAAAAAAGGAATGGTAGTACTATCAAGAATCTTGATCCTCCTTCCACCTTATTACTTAATCCCAATTGCAAAGTCCCTTAACCTTTCTTCTGCCTTGGAGCCAATACTTTTATTGATTCAAAGACAAAAGGTAAGGGTTTAAAATGTTTTTTTATTTCAAAATGTTATAATCATTTTTAAAACTCTATACATAGTCAAATAAAAAGTAACTTGCCAGTTATGAATGTTAGGAATAATATATGTTGAAGATCTAATTAATATCTCAAAGTTTTGGCAATGTTAGGTTAATCACTAATGATAGCAATGATCTTGAGTGAAACCATATAGAGCAACAGAAATTCATGACAAATAAGAAGCTAAGGTTGGGTTTGGGTTTTTCTTTTTTTAATCTATGAATATTCTGACAATTCTTGGTTGAACTTGAATAAACCAAGACCAATTTGTGGTTTGAAGGGGATATCATATGAGCAGATCTTGTAGGTGAGGGGAGGGCAAACTGCTATATTTTTTAGATAATCTCCAACTCAAAAAGACTAATAATATAGATTAACCAAATGCATGATCCATCTACAATGTGGTTTAGATAAAAGTAAAGCAATTAGCAGTTGGCTTAAACCAAAAAGGATGATAAGTTAATTTCAGCATTAAACTCAAATTGGGGTTATGTAAACTCTCCAAATCAGCAGTTTCTGCTGCTCCATTTTAACAAGTTTATTAAAGGGCTTTCTTTGGAAATTGCCCAGTCATAAGGCTATAGATTCCATAACTTTCCCTTCTGAATGAGTCCTGCTACATCACACAAGTGATCATGTCTTCTGTGATAGGAACTTAATGTTAATAAAAGGAGACCTGTGAAGTACCTGTGAAGGAAAATGAGAGGAAAGAAAAAATCTTTCCTTTGGTGTTTAGTTTAAAGCCAAAGTTAAAGTATAGTACATAAGAGTTCTGAGCTAGAATTTAGGCAGATATGAATCTGAATCTTGCTTCAGACAGGTTGTGACTATGGGCAAGTTATTGAATCTCACTATGCCTCAGTTCTCCCATCTGTAAATTGAGGATAATATCACTCATCTCCTAGAGTTGTTGTGAAGATTAAATAAGAAGTATAAAATGCTTTGCAAACTTTTGTGAATTTCAAAATTATTCCACCCTAATCAGACCATTCTTTAGAGGATGTGATTAAGCTATTTCCTGATCAGAAACACTGGAGATACTTGGAATAACAGAATCAGGTCTTGAAACTCTACATTCTCCACCCTACTCAATTTAACAAGATTTTGAAGGTCTGCATCAAACTCAAGATTTAATTATCTGAGGAGATGGCCTTCAACAGACATGTGCAAAAAAAGGACAGACCTCTGGGCTGTCCTAAGTCAAGCTAAGTCCTCATTGGTACAGATGAGATGCAGAAAAATGATGTACATACATCCATATAAGGCACGGCCCTTCTTGGCCCTTCCTCTTTCCCTGGAGAGATGACTGGCTGACAGCGTGCTAAGTGCTAAGCATGGTAAGTTTTGCCCTGGAGCTGATTTCAGGTTCAGGCATCTTAGCTGAGCCTCTTTGGAGGTCAGTCTGATTCCTTCCTCCTTCATACTCCAAACCCTTACTCCCTTATCTCCTGATCTCCCCGCCCGATATTAATTGGGAGAGGGAGAGAAAAAAACCTATTCCTTCTTCTTCCTTCTTAATCTTCTCCACTGTCAATTAAATCACCATAAAAGTTGGCAGCTAAGTTGGGTATTTTATTATTTGGGATTTCCCTTGGCGACCATTTAAATTTAGATTTTCTCAGTCTCAACCATAATTTCACCCTTTACTACATTGTACTTGTTGATGTTATTACTTGTCATATCTGGTGATGAATTTTGGCTACCAGTTCCAGCAAGACAACATCAAGGATGGAGGACAGATCGGAATATACAGTCAGCTGAGTTAGTTGTTGCTGTAAGCACACCACATTGGCATGGAGATATAGCCACAAATTCAGGGCAGAAATCTCTAAGCCCAAGGATCTGTGTTTAGTGACCTCTGCCTTGGAATGCTGGCCCAGATTGACAGCAGAAACTCTTGAGTACCCAGTCCATGATGGGAGGAAGGATATACAAAATCTCTTGATGGTACCATGAGAAAATCAATCGAGTGCTTAATATACTTTGGGCACTGGGCAAAGTACTGAATATAAAAGGGGAAAAGGAAACAGTCCCTGAAAAAGGAGCAGTTCTGCCTATTGGCAGGCTAGATGTATTGGAGGCATTATGACAAAACACTGGGAAAATGTCACTTAGCAAGGATGATGTATAAGATCTAAATCACTTGATTAACAGATTGTGTCCCTCCAACAATGTCTATTGCAGAATGTCACAAAGTTTGGATCAGAAGTAGCCGGCTTGAAGGCCAAAAAGCTTTATGAGATGAACCAGTGGCCCAGTTATTCAGACAAAGATGTAGATATTATGCATGGAAGTTCCCATTCCTATGTTCAACTGAGTTTGACAACTATTGGTCATAGACCTACTATGTACTATGAATTGAGTTTACATAGATAGATATATGGCAGAGGCCCTCTTCTGAAGAAAATGCAATTAAATATATATATATATATATATATATATATATATATATATAATATATACACAAATATATAGAAATAATGCCAAATTGACATGTACATATATATTATATACCATATTTACAAACATATGTATGTATAGATAGATTGACATGTAGAGTAAGATTAATGATTCTTGCTAAAGAAATGGCCGAAAAGAAGTTGATTAGGGAGAAATTACTTTCCTATTTGGCGGATGAAGATGGGTTCAGAATATCTTAAAGGTAGAGAAATCATTTACGTTGGGCTTTAAAGGGAGGTCCTTTAAAATATAGAAATGAAGAGAAGTTCAATCCAGACAGTATGATCAAAGGCAAAGTGATGACAGAGGGCAGAGCAAATATGGGGGACAGAGAGTGGTCCAGATGGGAATATATGTGAAAGAAACGAGATGATCCTGGAAAAGTTTATTGTGGAAGGCTTCAAAGCCTATGATGCTTCTTCTTGTTCAGTTGTTTTTCACTTATGCCTGACTCTTCATGATCCCATTTGGGATTTTGTTGGGAAAGATACTGGAGGAGTTTGCCCTTTCTTTCTCTATCTGAGTTTACAGATGAGGAAACTGAGGCAAACAGAGTGAGGTAACAGGTCCAGGGCCACTTAGCTAGTAAGATTTGAACTCAGGAAGATGTTTTTTTCCTAACTCCAGGCTCTATCCATTGTGCCACTAGTTGCCCTAATGATGCTATGACAGAACTATTATAGGATAGCCAATACTGGGACTATCACAATAAAAAGAAGCCTAAATGTGTAGGAATCCCTTTATGTTCTCTTTGTTGTACTTATCATAAATATCATCCTTCAGTCTATCAACAAACATTTACTAAGTGCCCACTATATGCCAGGCACTGTAATGGGTGCTGTGGATACAAATACAAAGCATTAAATAATCCCTATTTACAAAGAGCTCACATTCTAATGGGGGAAAATCTCCTTATTTAAAAAAAATAGTCAAAAGAAATATGTATAATCAGTTATTTTCTGAGGTAATTTTTAAATAAAAAATTTAACTCAAACTAAAATATTTCAATATAATAAAATGACTTGGGGGAGACAAGTATATTAGAAGACAGCAGTGGGGGAGGTGGGTAAACAGCTGCTGACATGGAGGAAACTGAGGCAGTTTTGACATAGCAAAATATGCCTTCAAGAAACATTTCCAGAGGGCAGAACAAGAAACAAGGAGCAAACAAGGAGAATAAGATGCTAGAAGGCAGATTTGAGGCTCAATGTAAAATATAGATTTGGAGCTAGGAGGGATCTTAAAAATCATTCAATCCAATTCTTTCATTTTACAAATAAGTAAAGAGGAATAGTTTTCTTACAAGCAGACTTCTAAGTGGAATAGACAGCTTCAGGAAGCTTTGGGTTCCCTAGCATTGCTAGTCTTTAAGCTGTGGTGAGAACTTCTCATTATACATAACTTATTTATTATTATCAAGGAAAGGAGAACTGCTAAAGATTTTCAAAAGAGGAGCATTGCCATAGTACTATCAGTTCACCAAGAGCAGGGATTAGGATTTATTTTTGTTTTGGACTCTTTTTATACTCCCAATGCGGGGTACATAGTAGGTGCTTAAAACTTGCTTCTTGCCTGACTGATTGTATTAGATATATTCCTTAGGCAAATTGTTAGAAGATGTTACAAAGGAGTTAAAAGGGAAGGACAGTGGAGATTAATTAGGCATGTATTATATGAATGTAAGTAAACCAATATTAAAGATCAGATTCAGGTCATTAAAATGGGAATGAAAGGTGGAGAAAGTATGGATTCCAGAATTTTTGTAGAGTTGAAATCAATGAGACTTGACCACTGGTTGGATGTGGTGGGAGGATGATAAAATTGTCCAAGGAGTCTGAAATTCTGAGCCTTAAAGGCTTAAAAGATGGTAGACCCATTGGCAGAAAGAAAAGAAATCATGGTGGATGATGAGGGAGTCAAATATGAATAAACTAAGAGCTTCTATTTCTCAAGTGCTTTAAGGTATATAGAGTACTTTCTTACAATAAGCCAATGAGGGAGAAAATATACGTGTAACGCAAATTATTCTTGGTTTAAAGAGCAGGAAACCAAGACTCTCCATAAGAAAGACAGTGACTTGTCCCAAGTCACAAAACTAGCTAATAGTTGCCCAAGAAAAGTCAAGGTTTGATTCTAAGTCTCCCGACTCCTGCTCCAGCATTCTTTGCATTACATGTTGAAATAACCATCTCTCAAAGAAAGTCAAATGGTCAATATTTTGGAGTCTAATTTCAATGAAAGTTTAAAAAAATGATGTAGCCATGTTTAGCACAACATAATCAGTTCCAGTCACTGGTGAAAAGACCAGATTTTCATGGGTTGGGGGTATTAAAAAGGACACACATCTTCTGAGACTAGCATTTAATTTACCTTTTTATTTCTTTTAAAACACTGAATTATTTATTCCAGAGTCAACCATGGCCAACCATCCCACCTCCCTACAGCTAAACCCTTAATTACTATTACTGACCTATTTTATTCATTTCCCCAGGATTGAAAGTATATGGAAAAGGAACCAATTTAGGATGTGGAACAGTGAAAACAAAGCTAGGTCCAATAGAGGTGTATGTTTTTTTTTGACAAGTCAGGCAGAATAAATCACTTTAAGCTGTGTGCCCTAAGGGATTCTTCAGAAGAACAAGCCTTTAGTTGTTCAACCTTAAAAAATGTTTGTAGAAGACATTTCATGTGTATTTTCCATCCTCAAATTGTCCTTTAGATAAGATAAGAGAAAAATAAGAAAAATCCCTATGTCTATAAAATTAGGTATATTTAAAAAGAACTTATCAACCTGACATTGCCTTAAATATTTTTTTCTATAAAATAAGATACTATTTGAAGAGATGATAGAATTTTTTAAACTAGAGATGATAGCACAGTCCTCATCTCTGCCTGTTGGAATTTGACCCACCCAGCCCAGCCCTAATGTCAACTTCTCCAGAAAACTTTATTTGACTCAACCAGTTGGAAACAAGTTTTTCTTCTTAATACATCTAGCACATTGCTTGTGTCTCTCTTAGGTAGTTATCTTGGTTTATTTTTTATTTATATTTATTGAGAAGGTTGGAGTGGGGCATGCAACCACTTCTGAAGTCATAGACCTGCTGAAGTGTAGAAAAAGAAGTGGGGATGGGAAACAAGATGGTGGAAAGGAAATTTGGAATTCATATTGGGTTCAAATCCAAGCTCTGCTTCTTACTGTTAGACAAATTACTTAATCCCTTTGGGCCTCAGTTTCCTAATATTTCTCCACATAAGTACATGCTATCTATTTTATTAGAATGTGAGCTCCTTGAGGCAGAAGATGTTTCTTTGTTGTTTTTAGACTCCTGTTCTTAGAAGAGTATCTGGAATACAGTATTCACTAAAGGTTTATTGATTAATTATAGTGAGGGTAGTGCGATTTTTATATTTATATTCTTTATTTTCTCTAATATTTATATTGTCTTAGGTTTCCTTCAGCTTTCAGTTTATGACTTTATCATATGCTGAATGGTGTCATGGGGGACAAATAATTCTATCCTTGTTAGTAATAAAAACCTGGGTTCTAATCCTATCTTAAACACCCAACTGTATAACTTAACTTTTCTTTGTTGCCTCGCACCTCCCTATAGTTGCCAAAGGTGAAGTTGTTGGGAAGAGAGTGCTCTGCAAACCTTAGAGCAGTATATAATGTAAAAAATAAAGGCAGTATATAATATAAGTTATTATTCTCATCTTTCCATCCATAGAAACAATACAAGGTTATATAATGAGTTTGCTGTTTTGTTAATTTAATTATGCCTGACTTTTTTTTTTTAACCCTTTTGGTAAGGCAGATGGGGAGGAGCTAGGCAAAAAAAGTTAAGTGACTTGCCTAGAGTCACATGACTAGGAAGTGTTTGAGTCCAGATTTCAGTACTCCCAACTCCAGACCTGGTGCTCACCATTGTGTCATTTAGCTGCATGTCATATCTAATCTTCATGACCTTTTTGGGGATTTGATGACAAAGATACTGGAGTGCTTTGTTATTTCTTTCTCCAGTTCATTTAACTGATGCATAACTGAGTCAAACATTAAATGATTTCCTCAGGTTTTTATTGCTAGTGAATGTCTAAGGCCAGATTTGAACTTAGAAACTCCTGACTTCAAGGCCAGCACCCCATCCACTGTAGCACCCAACTGCCCTAACATACATTGAGTAAGTACTTTTAAAATGTTTATAGAAATGGATTAAATTGAATTAATTCTATTCTAAGGAAGGTGGAAAAAACAGATTTTGTGTCTGAGAAAGACTAATGCATTTCCATTATTTTGTTTGGAATAAAGCATTTAATTAGTTTGTTTTTAGCAAAAATTCTCTCTACCTAGAACCCTGGCCAAAATGCTAAAACAAGAAATAGGACTGAGAAATATGAGGAATATATTCTGACAACTGTAGCCTCCAGAGATTTGGAAATGGCCATGACTTAATAGGCCCAACTGTTTCCCTCTGCTTTCTTTTCTGCTTCCCATCTGCTCCTTTGGGCTCAGTTCAGATATATAGTGAGGATGAGATGGGGGTAGGTAGTTTGCCAACAGTCTTTTCTTCTCCCTTTTCTACTGAGTTACTTGAGAGGCAGGGTCAATGCTGTGCTAATATCACTCATTTTGGATCTTGCCAGTTATTCTTATATATCATGCATCATTCCCAAGAAGACACAGATCATGGAAACAGCTGGATCAAGGCAATGGACATATCAATAAAAGAGGTCAGAAAGGAAATGTACAGAGAAAGACACTGCATTAGAATCCAGGATATCTGGGTTCTAGGAATTATTGGTTGGTACTTATGTGACTCTTGGAAAGTCATTCCACATCTATGGGCCTCAGTTTCTTAACCTGCAAAATGAGTGTTGGATGAGATATTCCTTAAGGACCCTTCAACTCTAAATATGTAATCCTGCAAAATAATGGTATCATTACAGAGATTTATCTAGTTGTGGTCTTCAGATACTAAAGACAAAATTAAATGATGGTCCCTCATTTGTAAATAAGATATTAATCTAGGAAGAGGGCAGTCATGGAAGAAGTCTAATGACAAATTGTTTTCAAACTCCATTTAATCAATAAGACTTAAGGGCCTGGAAACTTAGCCAGAATCCCAGGAGAAAATTGGACCGTAATTCTTTCTCAGCTATAAATTCTGGCTTTTTTCTGGTCTACTGCATCCATCATAAAATAAAACAGAAATGGATACTGAAATTTGATTTACAATTCCAAATTCATTTCCCCTGATCCAGCTTTACTGTGCCTGCGAAAAGTGGTTCTCATCCAAGAAGTCAGAGAAATGGCAAATCAGACAGCTGGACAATGATCATCAGAGGCAGTTGAAAAATGATTTCACTCAGAAAACTGCTGAGAGCTCTTCAGAGGAAAGAAGTCCTATGAGTGCAAAGTGTAATTTGTGCTATTACTAGTTTGAGGGTGATTGCTCCCCAAAGAATATGTTGGGATGAAGGATAAAGCCATACAGCCCAAAGACCCTTGACAAATACTTCATAGAGTTTGAGAATCTTGAGAATGAAAGGTATCTCAGAGGTCATCTTATCCAATTCGCACCCAACAAGAACCTTCTCTGCAACATAAGTGAGGAGAGGTCAGCTGTGTTTGCTTGGAAATCTCTGAGGAAACATCTAAAACCTCCCCAATAAGCCCATTTCGCCTTCAGAGATCTTTGATTCTTAGGAAGTCTTTCTCTTTATGAATCATAAATCTACCCCTCTGTAAACTCTAGTTCTATTATTGTCTGGGGTCAAATAAAACAGATACAACCCTGCTTTCATATTTCTAATACAGGAAAACAGTTACTTTTTCTTTCCTCCAGGGCTAAACATTTCCAGTTCCAAGTAATTCTCAAGTGGTAGGACTTAGAATCTGACCCTCTCCTGATCACTCTCCTCTGGGCATTGTCATTCTTATAATTTAGTGTCTCCGAATAAACACAATACTCTGGAAAGGCCACATTAGGGCAGAGTAGAGAGGGCTTGCTTCTTCCCTGATCTCAGACACTATGTCTCTCTTCATGTGGTCTAGGATCATATTAGCTGTTGTGACTGCTATATGACATTATTCGCTCATGAACTGCTACTTAGCCATGTGTCTACCATCTTGTACTTGTGAAGTTAGCTTTTTTAAACACCAGTACGAGACTATATGTGAACACAGACAAATACTGAAGAGAGTTCTATTATCACAAGTTTATTGTGTCTGGTAGAGAGCTAATATTTTATGCTTTATAAAATTTTTCCATGCCAAATGTACAGAGGTCACTTCTTACTATTGACTTATGTGTACAGTACCCTTTGTGAGGTTGGGCAGAGACTCATTTTTACTTTTTATTTCTCAGGTGGAGAAAATTCATGGAGAAATTCAATAAAGAAACTAAAATCCAGATTTATATTTCTTCAGTTCATGACTTAACTTTGGAGAGCTCACATAGGGTTCAGAGCTGGAAGGGACCTTGGGAGGTCATCTTTACCAACCCCTAAATTTTATAAATGAAGAGACCCTCAGAGAGCTTAAAAATCTTACCCAAAGACACATAGTGATAGAGTCAGGATATGAACCCAGGTCCTCTGAAACTCTGATACTACACTTCCTTAAGACAAAGACAAAGGAACAACGTTGAGAATGGCTTGCTCCATTGTGTGTTGGTGGGGCATCTCAATCCAATTGAACAATTTAGTCAACAAATATTAAATGTCCATTATAGGACATGACACTGTGGGGTTTGGGGAATACAAAACCATTCTAATGACTTACTTTCCCAGTTGTTATTAGCTGATATTCAGTTGCTTTATTCTAAGTCTGCAGCATATGTGAGATTTGAGTTGTCTTTCTCTCTTCCCTGTTTCTCATGGCAAGAAGCTTAACTTTGTGTTTGCTATGTTAGGCTACGATTGTTTTATTCTATCCTGATCTTGGAATGCTTGAGAGGGAGAAACGTGCAAAACTCATTATACCAAGAAATGAGGGTCATGGTATCATGCCTCAGTTATGCCTTTAGAACTAACTCCCAAAATGTAGTTGAAACATCCCAATAGATGATATTCAGAGATAACACAAAACTCTGACTCCAGATGATAGAGCCAATATTCTTCCCTTTCTCCCCTCCTCTCTCTCCTTTTCCCATTCCTTTGTCTTTTTCCTTCCTTCCTTGCCCTTCTATTCCCTCTCTTCCTCTCTCTTATCACTTTCATCCTACATTTTTCCTTCTTTCTTCCCATCCCTTCTCTTCCTGACTCTTTCTTTTAAGTTGATATAGTAGAAAGAACATTCAACCTGAAATCAGATCACAGAGGAGTTGGGTTTGAATCTTGACTCTGACTTAATACCCATGTGCCTTTGGCAAATCACCTAACCCTTTTTGGACTCTGTTGTTTTTTTTTTCTCCATAAAATAAGGCTGGATCAGTTAATTTCTAAAATAACCTCCAAGTTTCCTTCTAGCTCCAAATCTATGATACTACGCCCCTATGACCTAAAGCTACTTTTGGTTCTAAATCCTATGAAAAAAAATTTAACTTCATCATTTTAGAGTAAGAAACTGAAGGTTGGGTAGGAGCAGAGGCTTGCTTCAGATCACATATCTCATTAGTGGCTGAGTCAGGGCCAGAACACTTCTAGTCTTTTACTCCAGCACTCCTCCTATACTACTGTTCCTTAAGAAAATAGAGAAATCAGGGCAGATGTATCTCTTTATTTTCATTCTAGCCCAGTATTGTAGTCAAAATAATGCCAGAGAGAAATAGGCACAGAGCCCTGTGGCCCAGCCTTCTCTGGTAGAGCTGAGTGAGTTTGAAATCTAATCTAGCATCTCAGTTCAGATCTGGGCTTATATTAGTTAAATTCTGATAAGCCCTTCCATATAGTAGTCCTGCACCTCCTGCTTACATGAATAATCTACTTAAAGGCATTTCAGAAATCAGTGTGTTACGGATGGGGAAATGGTCTGGTAGCATTCTAAAAATACAAAACCAGCTTTGGGGAATAAACTGATTGTTTTAAACAATATCACCCCTGACTTTCCTTTCATTGGTTTTCTTCAATGTCTGAATACTAAATTCCTCTTGAGAGAAAAGTTTCCCTCTCAAAAAGATAATTAGGAGCCAGTAGGGCCCCAATTCAAGTCATCTACTTGCCTCTGGGATAGGGATTGTTGTAATTGTTGTAATGCCTTGGGTCCCTCTGTTACTATGGTAAAAGGCATATGGCCCCCTTCTCAGATTTGTGTTTTTATTAAATACATATGAAATGCTAGTAAGGACAACATGGTGTGGTGGATAAGGAGAGCACTAGGCTTAGAATCAGTTAGACTCATCTTCATGAGTTCAAATCTGGCCTCAGTTAACTGAGCAAATCACTTAACTCTGCCTCAATTTTCTCATCTATAAAATGAGCCAGAGAAGAAAATGGCAAAGCACTCCAGTATCTTTACCAAATAAAAACCTCAAAGGGGTTCATGAAGAGTCACATATGACTGAAAAATTATTAGAAATACATAGGATAACAAAGGAGAATATTTTGAAATATAATTATGAAGTTTCTTAAAAAGTTCAGAGCCCAGATTAAGGATCCTTACTCTAGGAGTTTTTCCTAGTTTCTTAAATTCCTGGTCAAGCAGGACACCAAGGGAGGAAAACTGTCAGCCCGTTAATAGTGATGGTTTCTGACTACACAATGCCAAAGATGAGGATGAAAATCAAAGGGAAACAAAGTCTGAACAGGTTGTTATTTATAAATAGACAGCTATGATTTGGGTCCTCTAGAGAAAACATCTGACTTTCTGGTAGAATTTAAAGTATCTGTATTCCAACATTGGTACCATCATATATGAACATAGAACCTCAGGATCCTGATTAAACAACATCCCATCTTTCATCTCTACATTTTGCACAGGTTGTTTTACACACCTGGAATATATTCTCTTCTCAACTTCTTAGAAACCCTACCTTCCTTTGAAGAACAGTTCAAACATCATATATAGGATGGCCTATAGGAGGCCTTTCTTGGTCCATCAAGTGGTTGATGCACCTCTCCAGCAAATAACTATTCTGTGTTCACTTACATCCCAGTGGATAGGGTGCTGGTCTTGGTCTTTTTGTGAGCTCAAATATAGCCTCAGACACTTTGGCCACATCATTTAACCCTGTTTGCCTCTGTTTCCTTATCTGTAAAATGAATTGGAGAAGGAAACAGCAAACCACTCTAGTATATTTGACAAGAAAATCCCAAATGGGGTCACAAAGCATTGGACATAGCAGAAATACCTAAATAACATGTGAACGTGTTATTAATCTCCATATAATTTAACCTCTTTGAGAGAAGGAATGGTTTCATTATTATTTATTACTTAGCATTTCTGGCATAGAGTAGGTGCTTAATAAATGCATACTAATGATGATATATTTATAACCCAGATCAAATTTCTTACCAGGGTAAAAGGGAATTCTTTGTTCTCTTTGAGTTTACAATTGTGAAAGGGAATGCTTTATTCCTTTTGTCTATTTTGAGTTAACACTTTGGTTAACAATAACTTAAGTACCCCTTTAGTACATCACTAGATTGTGAAGACAAGATTAACTTTCCTTTGTCTACTTTTGAATTGAATCAACAAAAGCTTGAACACCCTACTTAGCACTAGGTGGAGGAGCTCTCCACTCTTTAAACTCAATCAGCCAGGAAATGAGAATTCACACCTCAGTCAGTCAGGAATCTGTGAACTCTTTTGATGAGTATTCACCTCTCTAGAAGGTAAGGAGTGGTTCCCACAAACAATTCCCTGGGAAATGCTGGGCAAAAAATTGTCTCCTCTCCTTGTGAAAAGAGGAGGAGACAAGAAGCTACTTTATAAAAGGCTCTGAATTTCAAAGGCTGGGGAAGTTGACTCCAAGAAGGAAAGTGGGTTTCAAGAAGGAGTTGAGCTTAAAGAAGGAAGTCAGCTTTAAGAAGAAGATTGGCTCAAGGAAGAAAGTCAGCCTCAGGAGTCAATTTCAGCTCCAGTCATTGTCTTGACCTGCTTCATAGAGGGAACTTGGGTGAGTAAATAGCTGGCTTTCTCTTCCTGTCTTTTGGAGAGTTTTAATTCTGGCTGAAGGTCAAGTCCTGGCTGAGTTCAGCAACAGAGAAATATTTACTTAGATAGGCTAATGTCTTCTCTACCCTTTTGTATTCATCTGCTTTTACCCTTTCCACCTCTTTTGTAAATAAAAATTATTAAAGTCATTTTGACTTTGAGGCAATAATACTTTGAATCAGCAACCAACATTATTATTTATAATTTTCTTATATTTTAGTCACACCATTAAAATTTAATTCCTACCCCACGTCCAAGAGAAGAGAGGAAGGGGAGGAATGGAGACAATTTGGATCTTATCATTTTGGAAAATGTATATTGAAAATTGTTATTATATGTAATTGGGAAAATAAAATATCTTTGAATAAAATTATTTTTAAAAAATGCATGTTAATTTACTGATTTCCCGGCATAGGCTACTATGACCTTGGATTTTCTAAAAAATTCCCTGGTATATTTGCTATGTTTTTTATGAACTTTTCAGAGTTCTAGGAGAGTTAATAAACTGTATACACTGACAAGTTTGTTCTGAAGTACATGCTCTGGAGTGAATTAAATTGCTCCAAATGCTACACAGCAAGGCAGTCTGAGCAGACTGTTTGTTTACCACTTGGTGTCTTGTCAGACCATGAGCTCATAGTCACAAATTTTCATTAAATCCATAATATATGTAGAAAGAGAAAATTTAATTGGTGTCACCTGTCTGGGCTGGCAATTTCCTCTTGGATGAATTCTCAGATTAAATTGGTTCATTTTGGAAATAGTCTCTCTCTCTTTCTCCCTCTCCCTCCATTTATCTCTCTGTCTCTCTCCCCCCTCCCTTCCCTTTCTATTTCTTTTTTTATTTTTTCTCTCTGTTTATGTGGCTCCATTTCTGTGCCTCTCTGTCATCCTAGATTTCTTTCTGTCTCTGTCTCTGTCTCTCAATAGCTCTCTATTTTTTTCTCTCACCCATTCCATAAAAGCTAAGAATCATATGCTATGAAATCAGAAAAGCAATCATTACCTCCTTTTGCTAGGGATGACACCCATCTCTTCACTGTCTCCCTCCAGAGTTACTCTTCGGGCTTGCCACCACTCATCATCAGAAGCATTGATAACGTGGAGAATGTCACCATATTTAAAGCTCAGTCCTTGACTTGGGAGCCCACTGTCTTTGCTCTTGTCATAGTCAAACATGGCTCTGGAGAGGAAAAGAAAGAAAAATGTTCAAAATACATAATGGTGGAGGGGGGGCATTTAGATGGCTCAGTGGATTGAGATTCAGTCTTAGGGATGTGAAGTCTTTGGTTTAAATCTGACCTCAGACACTTTCTAGCTGTACGACCCTGAGTAAGTCACTTATCTCACAGTACCTAGATCTTGTGCCTTGGAATTAATACACAGTATTGGTTCCAAGATGGAAAAAAAAGAGTTAAAAAAAAGAGGACATATGATAATAACTGTGGTTAGAAAGCATACATAGTTTCACTTGGTCTTCATAACACCCCCATGAGGTAGTTATATTAAGTACTATCATTCCATCTTAGAGATAGGTAATCTCATGTTGAGAGAATATCAGTGACTTATCCAAGGTCACGCCACTTATATAAATTCTTAGGTATGAAACTGGATCTTTTGAACCCAACCTCACTGCTCTTTGCATTACTCATCAATCAATCAATCAATCAATATTTATAAAGTACTATAGATTCATAAATAGAAATTCTCAATTTTAAATAGCTGTAATACCAGAGGAGTCAAGCTTGCAACCCATGGGTCTCCTGTACCTCATAACATTATAGACAGTTACTGAACCAGATGAAAATGTGTTTAGGAATTATTTAACAAAATAAATAAAAACACAACGAAACATGGATAATGCTAATTTGTGGTTGTCTAAGTCAAAATATGCCCAAAGGGATTGCTACATGGGGTTTAGTGTTCCTGGTTTTTACTTAAGGTAGCCAACAACTTTCTAGAGATTTCTTTCTTTCCATTTGTCTCTACTACACTGTGTGCCCCAATTTTAACTTTTTTTTTGGTTTGTTTGACTGCCTTCTGCTAAGTGATAGGCTACATTATTCTTGCTTGGAGGTAATCAGGGGAGAAATGTTAAAGAGAATGAAAGGGACAGCAACTCCCTGGGCTTGAGAGGATCTGGGTTCAAATGTGGCCTCAGACACTTCTTAGCTGGGTGACCTTGGGCAAATTATTCAACCCCATTTGCCTAGCTTTTACCCTTCTGCCATAGAGTTGTTACGCAGAAAGAAATTAAGGGTTTTTAAGAAAAGGCAATGAAGATTTTTTAAAAAGAGTGTAAGAAAATATTCTAAATTAATTAAATAAAAAAATTTTAAATAAAAATACTATAAGAATAATGAGTAGACATATTTCTCAGTAGTGTTGTGTGTCATATTAATTTTCTTTGCAAGCCTTCATGTACTATATGGAGTATTCTAAAAAGGTTAGTGCCATTAAATGGCACTTAAATTTAAGCTTCACAAAGACTTTTGGGATACCCTTTATAAACATTAGTTATTATTGTTGTTGTTACTGTTATTATTATAGGTTCAATCAGAAGGATTGAAAGAGCACTGAAATAAAGAACTTTTGGAAGAAATCTCATGAATGTTCCTATTTCCCTACAGAATATTTGAAATTTTCCTTATTTGAGGAATCATCTGAATTAACAACAATAATAATTATCACTAGTATTTATAGTACTTTAAAGTTAAAATATGTTATCTGATTTGATCCTCATAACAATAAGTTAGGTAATATTATCTTCAATTTACAGATAGGGAAACTGGGGCTGAAGTAGGTTAATTGCTCAGACATATAGCCAGTAAGTATGTTGAGGGAGGATTATGACTCATATCTTCCTGACTCCAAGATGAACATAGACTTGTTGTCTCTCATAAAGAGAGTGACACCATTTTTTACAAAGTCTCACTTCAATGCCTTATTACAGCATGAGGGAGACTCTGGGATCCTGAAGTCTATTCCATTAGGGTAGGAACAAGCTCGAAAGGTTTTCTTTTATGGGAACCCAGCGACCAACTTAATATCTACACATTTGTTAAATAAAACATATTCCCTTCCTTGAAAGTGAATCCCTCAAAAGGCTATCCCCTGGATAGGACATATCAAATATACATAGCTAACTTTAATATAAATATTTTAGGTTTTATGATAGGATTATACATTAGGAACTAGAAGACATCTCAGTGGTCATCTAGTTAATCCTCTCATTTTATGAGATGATGATGAATGATGATGAAGAATCTATGGCCCTTTCCGACTCCAAGTCTAGCACTCTTCCTGATACATTATGCAGATAGAAAATGCATAAAAGGTCCAATAAAGCATTAGGTGAAATTCAACAAAGAAAAGATAATTTTTGATAAGGGAATCCAGAAAAAGTTTCACAGAAAACACTGTCTTTGAAATGGGATCATGAAGAAAGGATAGACTTTTCAAAGATGAGGATAGCAAAAGGGAGGAAAAGTGTGCTAGGTGTAGGGAACAGCTTGAGTAAAGTTAAGGAGCTAGGAAATCACGAGGCATATAAATAAGAGATAATTCACAGTATTTTGGTTGAGGTATAGAATATTCAGGGTAAGAACTATGTGAGCATGAGAGCACACAGCACTCTTCAATATTCCTTGAATATTATGAATATTTATAAAGATCAGGGCTCTAAGGATGAACAGCACACTAATGGGGGCTCTTAGCTTGTTTTCTCAGTCATTCAATTTAACCTAGTTCTACAAACAGAAGAGTAAGAAAAGTGACACCAACCAAATCCTCACCCTTTTTAAAAGACACTTGATTGTGTAGCCTTAGGCTCATCTGGGTATGCCCAAATAGACCAATATGGCAGTACCTCTGAAGGAGTTTGCCTAAGCAAACCTACATCTTCTAGAATGGAAATACTCTTCCTTTGATTGGCTATGGAGTCAGAAATCTGTTAGAAAATGAAGAGTATTTCCATTTTGGGATATCTGAGAATAATCAAGCAAGACTGGGTGCCTCCATGTTAGGTGATTTGGGCATGCCTTCTCAAACTTGGATTACAAAAGGATCATAAATTTAGAGTTAGAAGGCACTGTAGAAATCATGTAGTCTAATCTGTTATGCTATAAATGAAGAACTGGAGCCTGGAGAGAGGAAATGACCTGATTCACACAGATAGAGGTTTAACAAAACTGGGTTTTGACTTTAAATCCAAAGGTCATTCATTCAATAAACCCAGTGCTCTGCGCAAAGTAAGCACTAAATATATACTGGTGGAATTAATTGTTTATTATAATTACCATTATTTCTTTTTCTTTTGTTTAACATTTTTCTTTATTTATTTTAACCCTTACCTTCTCTCTTAGAATCAATTTTAAGACCAAAGAAGTAGGCAAGGGCTTGGCAATTGAGGCTAAGTGACTGGCCTAATAATCAGAGAGCTAAGAAGTGTCTGAGACCAAATCTGAACCTGACGCCAGACATGGTGCTCTATCCATTGTACAACTTAGCTGCTCCTTATTATCATTTATGACAACATTGAACAGAGCTGAGATTCAATCTCAGGTATTTTGACTCTAAATTTTCTGTTCATCCAACAAACAAAAAAGAGGGCTTTGTATGAAGTAAGACTAATAAATATAAGCTAACTTAATTTATTATTGTTATTATTAATAGTATGCAGTACAGTGATAAGATATATTCATGTCCTCAATAAAAATCTATTCAATTGTTTGGGAATTGCATAAAGGTTGCAATAGAGTCTATTTCTGATCCAAAGAAGACCATTTTGTCATTTTAAGCCCAGATTCCTTAGGCCTGCAGATTATGGCAGTTAGAAATTATTTGTGGACCATCCCCAGGGTTCATGGCACTGAACCAAGCTCTTAGCACATATGCTGAAAAAAAAAATCTGGGTCTTGTCCTCAAAGAACTTGAGGTCTACGAATTGAGTTGGCCAATGTATTCTAGACATTTGTGAATAAATATTGGGGCCCTTGTTATAGCATACTCTCCCTAAGAAGACAATTCAAACTGTTGCCCAAATAATAGCCCCATTGAGAAGTGAATAAACTTCAACAGATTGCCAAATGAGTCCATAGCATTAAAAAAATGTGAAAAACCTCTATTTAAAGGTTTCTTTTGGTCAAAATATTATGATCCCCCAAAATCTGAAGCCCCGAGAGGAGAAAGAACAATGATTCTATGAAATGTAGAATATTAAATTTTATCAATGAAAGGAACATCAGAAGCTGAGTCAAACTAATCATCAGATAAAACATGAATCATCTCTACAGCATTCCAGAAAATTGATCATCTAGCCTCTATTCATCTGGAGTTCAATGCTGAAAAAAGTTGTCCATTTTTGACCAGCTGTAATTATTAGAAAGTTCTTCCTTATATTCATCTCAAATCTAACTATATATTTTTCTATCCATTGGCTCTCATTTTAGATTCTCTGCAGTCAAGCAGATTAAGTCTAATTTCTTTTTCACATGACTCTAATACAAATTTTGAACCAATTTTGATACTTATACCCAAAGCACAGAATGATTATCACATAGCACACAAATAAATATTTTTGAACTGAATTAAAATTATAGCCCTTCAAGAATTTGAAAGCAACTATCATGTTGCTCTCAAGTTTTCTTTACTTAAGCTAAGTATTCGAGATCCTTTAAATTGAATGTCAGAGTGGTTTTGAATCTCTCTTTCCATTCTGGTTGCTTTCCTCTGGAGGTGTCTAAATTCGACATTTTATTAGTTTATTCATTCATTCACTTTTTTTAGACCCTTATCTTTTGTCTTGGAATTGACACTAATTACTGGATCTAAGGTAGAACAGCAGTAAGGGCTAGGTAATGGGGTTAAGTGATTTGCCCAAGGTCATACTGCTAGGAGGTGTGTGAGGTCAGATTTGAACCCAAGTCATTCTGATTCCAGACCTGGTGTTCTATCCACTGAACCGCCTATTCATTGATTTGTTCATTCATTCTTTCATTCAGATCCATTGTTAGCAGACATGAAAGGATACATATCTACCAGATACCCAAAGTGATCAACTTGTCTTTGCCATTTTCATGCCTGGTAGAATAAATGGAACACTGGAATTGGCTAAGTTTCTGGCTTCCTCATGGCCATTTGTGCTCTCCCAAAGTCATCATACATACAAAAATAATCCCTGGCCTCTCTCTCAGAAGGGAGCTTTCACCACTACTTTGTTCTAATTCGAATCATTCACTGTTGCCAAGCCTCTCTCCATGCAAGCTCTCTGGATTTGTAGAACATATTTTACCCCCAAACATTGAGAACGAAGAATAAAAAAAAGAAAGAAAGAAACAGCTGTCACAATTGTTGTCATGGCAACAAGAAAGAGCCGATGGCAGCTACTTGCCAGCTAAAAATAACAGTAGAAAAAATTAATATACTTGGAATAAAATCCCTGTAGTCATACACTCCATCCAAGGATGGACATGAAGGATGGAAGTAACAGCATCAATTAATCAGCAAACAGTTGTGGAGCACCTACTAGGTGCCAGGGACCGCACTAAGCACTCATGAAGCCCAACCTCCATTGGAGAGACAACCTGCAAACAATTATGGATCTATAATATTGAAACTAAAATATAATACAATATAATGTAAATGTGTGTATATATGTGCATTCAACAATGTGTGTCTATCTATCTTATCTAACTATGTATCTATCTATCTGTCTGTCTTTCTTTCTATCTATCTATCTATCTATCTATCTATCTATCTATCTATCACCTCTATCCATCCATCAATCTACCTACTTATCTATCTATCTGTCTATCTGTGTGTCATGCACATGCATAATACATAAACACACACATGAATATGGACATGTACAATCACACATATTCACACATTTATATGTATGTGGAAAAATTATGGGGCAATTAGGTGACTCAGTGGATGGAGAGCCAGGACTAGAGACAGGAGGTCCTAGGTTCAAATCTGGCCTCAGACATTTTCTAGCTGTGGGACCCTGGGCAAGTCACTTAACCCCCATTGCCTAGTCTTACCATTCTTCTGCCTTGGGTCTGATACTTAGTACTGATTCTAAGATGGAAGGTGAGGGTTAAAAAAAAAAAAGAGCTAGTGTTTAGCACAATGTGTGGCACACAGTAGGCACTGTATGAATGCTATTCTCCTTCCTTTCCCTTCTTTTCTCCATCGCTCAAGGATCAAGTGTCTGAGGTACAAATCGGATCTTGCTTTTCCTGATTAATGTCTGGCATTCCTTGGACAGATGGTCTCTGAGACCCTTTTTATGGTTAAAATAGCCTCCCTTTCCTTATCTCAGGCAACTCCAGCCTTGTGTAGGGTAATTAGCCCTTTCCCCAAAAGATTTGCCTGATTTCTGTTATAAACCCTGTTCTTGCAGAAATGACGCAGACCCCAACTCCTTATTTTGGAGCAGCTAAGAGATTTCAAAAGCCTCTGTTTTCCTTAGCAAAATGATGGAATCTCACAGTCAGGGTTGCCATCATCTAATTTTTAAAAAGCTTGCAATCTGTTTTAAATTTTCTTTATGTGCTAATTATCACATCATCTTTTATAAAGTATCACTAACATATTCTTCCCAAGGCATTTTCAGTGCCCCTTCTTACAACAACATTTCAGAGAGATACCAGGTAATGAGACTCTGGCAGGCAGAAGACTGCCTTTATAGTGAGGGAGGTCCAGGTTCTTGTCCTACCTCTGAGATGGATTGGCTGTATGACCCTGGACAAGTCTCTTGAATTCTTAGTGCCTGGGCAACTCTGTAAAGACTATGAGTGCCAGCACTATTATATATCTGTGTTGAGAGGGGGAATGTCCTCACTGGGGAGTTTTTAATACCAATGTTTGGTGGTACTATGATTCCTTCTATCAATAAATCCAATAATCTTGACCCTGGAATAAATGGTCCAAGTGAAATCCAGATATCCCCAAAGAAGCAAGTTACCCTGGAAAGTGATCAAATTGATTGGGGTATCTCCATAATTTGAGGGTGTGGGAGGAGTAGGAGAAAGGGAACTCCACGTGGTCCCAAATGAAGTTTTAATAAGGCTTTTCTGCTTAGACAAAAACAGTTGAAAAGCCAGGCACTGTCTGAGGGAAGCTCTCCCAAATAAATGAGGGCACGGGAAGATAAGCGTGGGATTCCAAACTGTAATCAAGTGAGCAATCAGAGCAACCTTCCTGTGATAATTACATGGCACCCAGGGAAGTTATGTGTACTATCAAGTCATCTTGAGATGCTATGAGCACTATTGTTAAGATACAGATAGACCTGAGTACTTTTATCTTTCATTCTTTCACAGAAACAGAATCTTAGAATGACAAATTTCAGAGTTGGGAAGGGGCTCAGGAGGTTGTTGAATCCTCAAAATCTACATAAACCATGAATCCCCTCCATAGAATCCTCAATAGGTAGTTATCCTGTTTCGGTCTGAGGAAATCCAATGACAAGGAACCCGTGCATTCCCAAGGAAACACATTACATTTTCAGACATCTCTAATTGTTTGGAAATTCTTACTTAAACAGATCTCAAATTTTCATCCCTACAACTTGCACTTACCACTCCTAGTTTTGTCCCCAAGGGTCCAAGAAGAACATGCCTAATTCACCTTCTTTAATAACTATCATTTTGCCCTAAATTGTAATATTTTTGTTTAAAAGCAGCTTCCACTAATCCTCACCATCTTCATCATTCCCCTCTTTTAAATATACTCCATCTTCTCAATGTTTATCCTAAAATCCTTCCTATTCCTCACTTAATTAGGTCTGAAAACACCATCTCTATAAAAGAATAAGGTTATTTCTTTGATATTTCCAAAAAAGAATATTAAGGAAAATCCCTGGTAACCTTTTGAGACATGGCTTTCTCTGGTAACTTTTAGCTTTGTTTCTGAAACAAAATGGCCTCAGATAAACTCAATCTCTTAGGAGTTCATACCCACATGGATAGGAAAAATCTTTAGAAGTTCACTACATTAGCAGTTGTTAAGAACACAGAAGGAAGACTTATCTATGATTTTCTCTTTATGCAGCTGTTTTGTAAGGATTTCTAAAGATGCTTATTGAGTGCTTTGGAAGTTACAAGACCCTTTTAGTGAAGGAATATAGAAATCTTCACTGCAGGTAAGTGGTGAAACTATACAAATTTGAAAGGATAAAAGTCAATGCTGAGGAATCCATACCTAGAGAATATCTTAATAGCTAATAATGACAATAGCCAACATTTACATAGTACTTATGAGCCATGTGCTTTATAATTATTATCTCATTTGATCCTCAAAACAACCTTGGGAGGAAGGGGCTCTTATTACCTTCATTTTATAGATGAGAAAACTGAGGCAGACAGGGTTAAAAGACTTTCCCAAGCCTAGCACCCTATCCATTGTTTCACGTAGCTACTCCTGGAACATAGAAATACTATGGTAGAAAAGGAAAGAATTTTCAGAACAGAGAACATAACAAAAAATCAGATATACAAAAGTCTTCAAATCACAAAATCTAGAACATCAAAAGGGGAAGGTACCTCAAAACATAGAAGGTTAGAGCTGAAATGGTCCCTAGAGGAAAAACTCCCTCATTTTATAGGCAGCTATATATAGGACAGTAGATGGAACACCACCTGGAGTCAGGAAGATCTAAGGCTCAGCCACTTCCAGCTGGGCACTCACATAAAACAGGGCTAATAACAGCACCTGCCTCTCAAGGCTACTGTAAGGATCAAATAAGATAATATTAGTAAAAAGTACTTGGTAAGGTGTCTGGCATCTAGTAATTCCCATATAAATACTTATTCCCTTCTTATAGATGAGGAAACTTGAGGCCAAGAGACTTCCTGAAGACTCCACAATGAGCCAGTGGCGAGGCTAGGTCCAAGACCTGCGGTTTGTGATTGGATCCTTTTCAATACAATATTATTTTATAAAACAAAACAAACAAACACAAACAAAGTCAAACACATAATCCCAATAGGAGAGCATGGCGGTAATGCTGGCTTTTCCAGGGCTATGCTACCAGGCATTCCAAGATGGCACCAACTTGTCTTTATAGCTTTCCCTTTACACGCTCCAGCTCTAGGAAGTTCTTCCAAAATGGAATCAACTTGCTTTTCACATCCTTCACAGTTGAGGCAGACTAGCTTGTTATTCCTCTCCCATGCAACATTTCATCTCCTGTATCTCTTCCTTTTGCACCAGCTACCCCCCATTTCTGGAATATATACTTTCCTTTCCTCTATTCTTTAATATCCTTAGCTTTCTTCAAGGACCAATACTAGTACCAACTCTTTCTTAGCATTTCTGGATTCCTTTGTCTTCTCTTACTTCCTTCCAGAAATTTATTTGTTACATATTTTGTATTTGCATTTACACACACACACACACACACACACACACACACACACACACACACACACACACACATATGTATATATATACTTTCCCCAATAGGATGTAAACTCCTTGAGGGCAGGAGCTGTTTCATTAAAAAAAAATTTTTTTTTTAATTGTTGACTTCTAGCCTTTGAAATTTGCATAGTTTCATCACTTAACTATAGTGGAGATTTCTGCATTTTTCCACCGAAAGGGTCTAGTAACATCTTGGGCACTCAGTAATGGGTCTAGTAAATGCCTGATACATTACACATGCTTATTCATTGATTACTGCTGCTGTCCAGACTATTTGCATCAGTAGAGACTCCTTGCTAGGCTTTAAGAAGTACCAATAGTTTTTCAACCACAGCAGGGTTAGACTTGGAATCAGGAAGTCTTGGGTTTGAATATCATCTAATTAGCTGTGTAACTCTAGGCAAATCACTTAACTTTTCTTAGCCTCAGTTTCTTCATTTGTAAATTGTAAAGGTTGGACTCTCTAAGGTCTAAGCTTTTAGCTCTAAATCCATCCATGACCATATGATCTATAATGGTTGTCTATCAAGGTATAAAACAGTTGTGACCCCATCAATCAAAGAAACACATGCCAATGGAGTCACGAGTCCTTGAAAACTTGATACTTTGGATGTGCAATCTCTGACACTTCGAAAAATTCATCTGAACCACAGAGAACTGGACACTGAGGGAATGCCTATCAGCTGGGGAATGGCTAAACAAGTTGTAGCATATGATTGTGATGGAATATTACTGTATAATAAGAAATGAAGAGCAGGTAAATTAAAAAACCCATGGAAAGACTATATAAAATTATAAAGAGAAATGAGAAGAACCAAGAGAATATTACATTAAGCAACAGATACACTCTTTGAAAAATAACTAGTGTATGTCCACTTCCAAAGAAAGAATTGATAAATAGAAACAAGCCATCCATATATTATTTTGTCAAATGATGCCCTTTCTCATGTGAAGAGAGGAGGGAGATATCTGGGAATTTTAATGTAACAAACATATAAATTAAAAAAAAAAAACTCTCCTGGCTTTGCATTTTTCCTTACATGTTTCAACTGGATGCTTTAAAATAAACCTTTTTTTTTTTTCAGTGTGAGCCTGTCATTATTAGAGATGTTAAGATCCACAAAGTTGGGAAGTTAGTTTTTTTTCCCCTCTCTAATGACTAGAGAACTGCTTAGGTAATTAGAGATAATGTGAAAAGAACTGCTTTGGTACCTTTATGATGTTCTTGTCCTACAAGTCACCAGAGAGTCAACAAATTGATAACAGTACAAAGGAAGTCATTTGTACCAACTCCTTGGCACTTGTCCCTGCGTAGACTCAGTGTCAACATTCCCAACCACCATTAGAATCACAGAATACGAGAGTTGGAAGAAACCATGAAAATAATTGAGTTACTTCCTATTATGAATGAGGAAACTGAGGGATGTAGTTGAGAAATAACTAATCTCCCACTGACACTAGTTATTAAAAGCAGCACAATATTTGGGAATGAACCTTGAAATTAGAAGCAGAAATTTTGGCTTCAAGAGTTAGCTTTGTTATTTCATTGCCATGTGGTATGGGCAAGTCCTTTCAGTTCTCCAAACCTCAGTTTCCAGACCTGGAAAATGGTCATGATAATTTTTCCCCTTTTCCACACAGAGGAGGTATATGAAGTTTCAGCCAAGATGAGATAATGACAAGGCACTTGAGAAGTGTAAGTTCTAATGAATCTTCCGCCATTGAGATTCTCCTGAGTATAGGGCCATGTACCTCAGAGACCACCAAGTCAACCAGGTCAAACCTAAAATTTCCCATAATGGGGGTAAATGGGTGGTTCAGTGGATTGAGAGCCAGAGCTAAAGATGGGAGGTCTTAGGTTCAAATCTGACCTCAGACACTTCCTAGCTGTGTGACCCTGGGCAAGTCACTTAAAACCCATTGCTTAGCCCTTACCCCTCTTCTGTCTTGGAACCAATACAAGTTTTGATTTTAAAGTGAAAGTTAAGGGTTTAAAAAAAATTTTCCCATAAGAGATACTCAACAAATGGTCGTCTATTTTCTGCTTGAAGACATTTCCAGAGAGTGGGAAATGACTTCCTTTCAAAGAGAACTTTTGAAGAACTTTTTCTTGAACTTCTCATAGGTTTTCTATAAAAGAAAGGCTCAAGCTCTGAGAGGTCCTACAAAACTTAGGGTCATAGATTTAGAGATTGAAGGGGCCTTTAGAAACCTTCTAGTTCAAGGTAATTTTAGAACTGAGGAAGCCAAGGGCAGCTAGATGGCTTAGTGGATTGAGAGCCCAGGGTTCAAATCTGATCCCAGACACTTCCTAGCTTTGTGTCCTTGGGCAAATCACTTAACTTAACCCCTATTCTCTAGTCCTTACTGCTCTTCTGCTTTAGAATCGATACATAGAATTGATTTGAAAATGGAAACTAAGGTGTAGAAGTTGCAGTGAGGAAGATTTCAGATTGAAGTGAAGAAAAAATTCCCAATAATTAGAACTATCCAAGAGTAGAAGAGGCTCCTTTGGGGGGGGGGGGGGGGCAATGAGTATCTCAGGAGTTCTTCAAAAAGTACCAGAAATATCATTTGTTAGAGGAGCTAAGAGAATTCTTGTTCAAGATGGCAGGTTTACTGGAGGGTCTTTAAGGTTCCTTCTACCTCTGAGATTCTTTGACATCTATTGGAAAAATAAATTGGAGACTCTGGGGGGGTGAAGCCTCTGAAAGTCAGGTCTAAGGGACCACCTGATGCTATCTTTAGATGGGAGAAACACATACTGATTTCCATTGTGCCCAAAGAAGTCTGCAGTGGCAAAAAACAGCTTTGCTTTTGCTTTGGAGACAGAATTAATTGGGCCCTATCCCTGGCTCTCTGAGGGACTTAGAGCTCACCATTCCTGTTCTCTGCCATTCTGATTAAGCTGGAGGAGAATAATTGGCCCTGGGGGGCTCCAGAACTCATTCTGCCCTGATTCCTGGAGAATTTCTGAACTATACATGTCTGGGGGTGAACATTCTGGACAATCAATAATTGGAGCCTTGTCAGGCTCCAGGCCATTGAGGGGGCCTGCTTGCTTTTCTAGCCTCCCCTCATCTCAGTGTCCACTGTACCATCAGAATTGCAAGCATTCTCACCCAGGGCCTCTGGCCTAGAGGAACAGAAAGCTGGATGGATCTCCTGAAGGGGGGAGGTGTGTGGGAGACCACTGGGCTCTTGCAAATGATACTTTTTCTTCCAGGATTGGAAACTGCCCCCAAATCACTCCTTTTTTTTTCTGGGTTGTCCATTTATTTCTTATAAAATGAAATATGGAAAGAGGGTCATGACTGAAGTTAACAGATTTATATTTTATTACAGTATCAGGAGTTTTTGTTACACCACACAAGTTTATCTCATTTAATGTCTACGCTGTTGTAGCAGTTGGCTTAACTTCAACTGTGTTCTTTTGTTTCTAATCTGAACTTGAAAAGGCACATTTGGTATTGGCTATTTGTGTGCATAATGACATGTCTATATAGTGCTTTGGGGATGTGAAGCATTTTGCATGTGTACTAGTTGGATCCATACAAGTATCCTGGGAGGCCTGCCTTGGCAAGACCGGTATTTATGGATTGAGGTTTAGGAATGCTAAATGAGTCATTTCATGCATAATGGGAGAACATGGGGCAACTGAGACTGGCCCAAGGGGAGAACATGGAGCAACTGAGACTGGTCCAAGGAAAGAACATGGAGCAACTGAGACTGGTCCAAGGAAAGAACATGGAGAGCAACTGAGACTGGTCCAAGGAAAGAAAATGGAGCAACTGAGACTGATCCAAGGGGAGAATGTGGGGCAACTGAGACTGGTCCAAGGGGAGAATGTGGGGTGGCTGAGACTGAAAGCCACATGAGCACCAGTTAGACGGCCAGATAATAGTGAGCTAGACCCACTTTGGGCTCTTATGTTATCTTTGTATTGAGTTGCTGTCTCCTCCTTTTGGTAGAGTAGGCAAGTACAAGGAAGAAAACAAGTGGATTAGTGACCTTAACTGCATCTTGGGAACTGGAAAGCAAGTGGAGATACAGGGAAGACCAAAGCCTAAGAAGAAGCCAAGAAGTAAATCCAAGAAGTTCTGCTTTAGGGACCTGGTAAGGACAGGGCATGGAAAAAGGGTTATCACTGCACTCAAAATTTAGCATCATTGTGGACATTATGGACAGCATTATGAATGTGGAAGTGAGAGCTTTGTGCTTGCCAAAGTGGTCTTTGGATAATCCAGGAGGTTCTAGCAGCCTTCTTCTCCTTTCTTGGTACTCACAGAAGCTAAACTTAACTAGTTACTGAAACTTGGCTGGGCTCTGAGAAAGAATTTTCATTTATATCTTAAGCACCAGAAAGAAAGGGCTCTGATTCTGGAATGAGGAGATTTGATGGGGAAAGTTGTGATATGGAAGGGAGAATTAAATAGTATTTGAAAGAATCTTCTGTTAGAATTACAGTCCCTAGAGTTTTATGCATCCACACTCATGTGGTTATATATAGACTTAAAAAAAAAAGTATGTTTCTCAGTCTTTCAGTATTATTAAGTCCTGCCATGAATCTCCTCTCTAATGCTGACTCTCCTCTACTTCCAGAGGAATGCTGAAAGGTATAGTCAAAAGAATTCTGGTTTATAATCAGAGGGCCCATGTCCAAATTACCAACTTATCTGCTTGCTACCTATGAGACTCTGAGCAAATTACTCAACCTTCATGGGGCTCAAAGTATTTCATTTGTAAAATGAGGGAATTCTTAGATGCCTTTCAGCCTTAAATCTATGCTTACATAGAAGCATATTATATCTATTTGGTACTCAATAATAGCTTGAAACAGATGTTTATTTAAAAAAAAACAGTAGGGCAAGAGTTTGGTGGAAAGAACATTGAATCTAGAAGGAAGACATTATAGGATCTTTATTTAGATTTAGAGGTGGAAGGCATCTTGAAGAAGCTTATTTCTTGGTAAGAAAGAGGATATTTTCACAGGTAATTTCACCATACATTCCACAATGTGAAATGAGTGAGATGCCCCAGCTAGGATGAAATAGATGATGTTTTGGAAAAACATTTAGGAAGAATAGATATTGAAGATTTTAGAAGAAACATGGGTCAAATCGAATCCCATGGCTTAAATTCTTCAGGAATTTGGCAGAAGCCTAGAATGCCCTTGAGAGTGAAATTCTGAAGACCCAACTACATTTATTCCCATGAGATAGAAGGGGGGATGGGGGCGGGGGGAGGAAGGAGATTATCTAAACATGTGCATGCAGTTGCCCAAGGATCTCATTGATAAATTCAGATTGAAGAAACAAAACCAAAGATCCAAAACAAATCAACAAAAATCCAAAGCCTTCAAACCTCAAACTTCTAGGATGTGGAAGTAAGGGCAGGCCACTAAGGATGATACAAGGATTAAACTCAATCAGAATTTAAGAGTTTAAAGAGGTGCTCAAGGTATTGAGAAATTAAACCAGTTGGCTGACCAGTCAACAAGCCCTTATTATGTGTCAAGTGGGTGGGTGGAGGCAGTATGGTGGCTCAGTGGATAAATGGCTGGGTCTAGAGTTGGAGTCAGGAAGTCATGAGTTCAAATCTGAATTCATACACTTGCTAGCTTTTGGGCAAGTCACTTAACTCTGCCTCAATGTTCTTATCTGTAAAAATATATGGAGAAGGAAATGGCAAACCACTCCAGTATTTTTGTGAAGAGAATACCAAATGGGATCAAGGAGAGTCGGACATGACTGAAATGAGGCACTTCTGATTTCAAGGCCAGTTCTCTATCGATTACATGATATTATCTATTATGTATACACAGCCATATATAATATGCATGTATATCTGTGTATGTTGCAGGTAAAGATTATGGAAAACACTGCAAGATCCTTTCTTTTTAGTCAAAGCTTCTTCAGATAGCTTACATAAAATAGATATAACCACTTATCCCCTTTATTAAAATCTGTACTCTTTTTCAGTAGCTTCAGAAATAAGACTCTCAGGTTCCCCTTTTTTACTCCAGATTCACAATATCTGTATAAAGCCAGAAAGAATGATAAGTAACCCAGGAAGCAATGGGAGGCAGGGGCAGGGAAGCGAAGGGAGTCCCTGCCAGGGTAATCAAAGCCCTCTAGCCATCCAACCTTGTAGTGGAGTTATACATTATGAATGTGGAAGTGAATAAATGCATGAATGCTAGAGTGAATACTTCAGGGAATATTTCACTCAGGCTTCTTAAGACCTTGTTTTGTTTTGTTTTTTTCCTTAGTAATTGCTGCAGGGCCTTTTCTGACTTAAGTGATGAAGCAGAAAAATGAAACTGTGGTGGATTGAGGCAGTAGGGAGGGTAAAATGAAGAGATCCCACTTATCAGCTTTGGGGTGTTGGGTGAGTCACTTAAGATCTCTGAGCCTCAGTTTCCCAATCTGAGATTAAAGATAAAGAGTAGCAGAAAGAACTCTGGCCTTAAAGCCAGGAAGAACTGGTCTGCCTCTGATATATAATGGCCATGTCATTCTGTTGAAATCACTTAATATCTCAGTGCCCTAAGCAATTCTTTTTTTTCCCCTCCCTTAAAGCTGCACCTTCTGGCTTGGCATCATTTGAAGAGAGAAGAGTAGCAATAAGGCAACTGAATTTAAAGACCTGACTTGGGATTAATGATGGTCTGGAACTCAGAAGGATCATAAAAACCTCCAGTGAAGGTTGAGATTTAGGTCTATTACTTTGTTTTCCACTTTGTGCTTTCCAGAAAGAATATCAAAAGGACCAACAAGTTGAAGTCCACAGCCTAAGAGTGCATCAGCTGATTTTTCAGGATTAAGTTCTTCACAGAATTTCCAAAAGTGATAGAACTCTTCAGGCATTGAGAGCTTATAGAGATTTTCCACTTCTTGTCGAAGATCATCTGAGGCCAGATTTGAATTCAGGTCCTCCCGACTCTAGTCCTAGCTTTCGATCACCTTTACCAATAAAAATGACAAGACTTCTCCCTATCACTCTTCCTACCTAGAGTTGGAATAAGAATCCTGCCTTCTTCCTAAGGCTGGTTTGAAGAGCGTGCTTTGTTAATGGGTAAGTGCCATGAAAATATGAGCTATTCTCATTTCAATACTTTCAAGATTTATGATTTTGTCAATGTTCATGCTCTACCAATGCACAGTACAACCCCTCTTCACTCCAGCAGACAAGCTAATAAGTTATTCTGGCCAAGGAAATTCAAAATCTCTAGGGCCAACCTTCTGGGTAGGAGGATTTCTTTACTTTTAAGAAAACAGACAGGCAGCCCAACACCATTCTTCTCTTGAAGCCTTGCAGGTGCACCATGACCTTTCAGGGCTTACCCTCCACTGGCACATATGGATAAATATCTGAGCTCTCACTCCACTCCAGTCTTCGTCAGAAGCCTTTATCTTTTATAAGCCCTTACCTTGCATCTTAGAATCAATACTGAGTATTGGTTCCAAGGCAGAAGAGTGGTGAGGGCTAGGAAATGGGGGTTAAGTGACTTGCCCAAGCTCTGATGGGTCTTACTATACTGGAAGCCTTATAGCATTCTGGATTCTAGGCAAGCTAAGTGTAGAAAGGCTTACAAGATCAGATAGACCAAGTGATGATTTTTTTGTCATTGCAGCACATGGAAATGTTTACTAATATATACATATATATATACAGCAATGAAAAGGGTAAAGGAGACATCTGATATACATATGTAGTTGTTTGTTTATGCATGTTTTCAGACAGCCGCACATATGTAGATGATTTTCAGGCTGCCATTTTGTTTATGTGTTTCAATGTTTTATATTTATATTTGTTTTATATATTTATTATCTATAAGAAACTATGTATTATGTAATTATGTTTTAGAGTCAGCTCCATACATTGTATATGTGACTATGCATGCATGTATATATATATGCAATATATGTACGAACACAAGCGCGCACACACACACGCACACACGCACACACGCACGCACGCACGCACATATAGTTGTTCATTCAGTCAGTCAGATTCAACTCACCATGACCCCATGGACATAGCACTCTAGGCCTTTCTATCTTCCATTATTTCCTGAAGTCTGTTTAAGTGCATGCTCATTGTTTCCATGGCATTGTCTATCCATCCCATCCTGTGCTGAATCCTTTTCTTATGCCTTCAATTTTTCCAAAATCAAAGTCTTTTTTTATACATAGATATTTTGTATTTGTATACATATACATATATATGTTTTCACACCTGTGAAAATTTGTAGAAATATAGACATGTATTTTTTTCAATCCGGTATACATGTATGTTGAATTTTATAGATTGTCAAATTGTTTGATTATAATGGTACATTAAATATTATACCCAAATACCCACTATTAAAAAGATTGCTAAGAAACTGGGAGAAAACTGTACCAGATGACTAAATTTAGGTAAAAAAATTTATTTGCCTGAATATAAATTTATTTATTTACAACTATTACAAATATATAGCTCTTTCTATAGCTATATTTTAAAATTAAAGGCTAGAGTAAAACTTTATCTATGGGTATTTATCTAAGGTATTCATCTAGATCATTCGAGAATTTCCACAAATGCTTCTCCTAGGAGGATGCCCAATGAAAAGGGAAAAAAAAAGCTCTAGCTTTAGGCTCTTCCCATGACATTTGATTTGCTGCTGTTGCTATTGTTGATGTTTTTGGTGGTGGTGATGGGCCTTTGTTTTCAAAAAGGACCAATGGCATCACAGGATGATATCTTGAATTGGGCTAGGATCAGATTTAAGTGAGGAAGAGTTGCATGAAGTCATCCACCTTACTCTTCCAGAGTCATCCAAGTCCAGGGGCAAGATATTATCAGGATGCCTGGGGATGGTTTGGGATGTGATGGATTGTCTTGAGGTCTTCCATGTTTGCCCAAGCTCTAAGCCCTCCACAGAGCTGCTTCCACTGTCTTCATGGCCATTGGAACAAATTGTTATCTGTCCATTCCCCTAGGGGAAGTAGCTCCCACTAGTGGTTCTCAGCCCTTGCTCTCACTGAGGACAGCATCTAGCAAAGACTCTTTTGACAGTAGCAATTCACACCCAATTGCAACTCATACCTCCATCTTGTTCTCTCTCACTCTAATTCCTAATGTTTTTCTCTGCTAAAAGCTAAGTCACTTCCCTCATTGTAGCTTTCTCACTCTGGAAAATCTCTCTGACTCATCTGGTGGTTCCTCTAGGGAGCTCAATTTTGGAGAGGGGCTCCGGTCATCCATGTTTCATTCCCCTCCTGGTTATGGTTTTCACTCATTAGTTTTTGCCATTATGCCCTCTCTATCCTTCTTGCCATCCATTTGTAAACTTTTTTGTGTGTATTGTCTTCCCACTCTAGAATGTTATCTCATTGATCACTTCCAGAAATTGACTAATATGGAAAAATATTTTAAATGATACCAAGTGTAACATCGATTTGAGATTGATTCCCATCTTGGGGAAGGAGGGTGGGAGTGAGGGAAAGAATTTGGAACTAAAAATTTTTTTTAAATAGTTTAAAATTGCTTTTACTTGTAAATGGGAAAAATAAAGTATTAATTTTAAAAAGAGTGTTAGCTCAGAGAGAGCAAAGGACAGTCTTTCTTTTTACTTTTACTTAAAAGGTAATCTGATGTGGCCAAAATAATACAACTAGTTAGTGACAAAGGTCAAGAACCAGTAAGCCTCCTATTACTAAATTTAGTGCTTTCTCTATTTCACTTAGGGGCAGAGAGATGGCACAGCAGAAAGGGCACTGGTTCTGGAGACAGGAAAACCCAAGTTCAAATTCAGCCTCAAACATTTACTTACTAGCTATAGTACTCTGGGCAAGTCATTTAACTTAACTCCCTCAGTTTTCTCAACTATAGGATGGGGATAATTACCTACATTCTAAGATTATGGTGAGGATAAAATGAGATAGTATTTATAAAACACATAGTGCCTGGTACATAAGAGTGCTTAAAAAATGCTTGCTTAAATGAATGTTGGAAATTCTCTGTCCTTACCTCCCTCCATTCTCCTCTCCTCTCCTCTCCCTTCTTTTCCTTTCCTTTCCTTTCCTTTCCTTTCCTTTCCTTTCCTTTCCTTTCCTTTCCTTTCCTTTCCTTTCCTTTCCTTTCCTTTCCTTTCCTTTCCTTTCCTTTCCTTCTTTTCCTTCCTTCCTTCCTTCCTTCCTTCCTTCCTTCCTTCCTTCCTTTCTTCCTTCCTTCCTTCCTTCCTTCCTTCCTTCCTTCCTTCCTTCCTTCCTTCCTTCCTTCCTTCCTTCCTTCCTTCCTTCCTTCCTTCCTTCCTTCCTTCCTTCCTTCCTTCCTTCCTCTTGGCTTTGTTTTCAGTGAAGCTCAAAAAATGATGATAGATAGGCCTCCTGCGCTGCAGGCTTGTTTGTGTTTATGTAAGCATGATATAACAAAATGAATTCTGTTCAGTAACTCTACGTGATTGACTTGTGTCCTCAGTAAAAAATGTTCCATATTTTGTGTACTCAAAAAGAGATGTTATAACAAAGAATATCCAAGATAATCTGTATCTTACCATTATAATGATAATTATTATACATATTTTCATGACCATAATGTTTCAAGAGTTAGAGTTCTTTTCTGCTGCCTTGGGCTTCCCAGACCTAGCTTGATAATCAGCAAAGGAAGAAAAAGCAAGGTCCCTGTCTACTTATAGCTGCTGCATATTGCCGAAAGTAAATTCTGGATAAGAAAGTCCAATAAGTCATGGAAAGAATGTTGGTATTTACTCTTAGCTTAACTGGAACTATTGGAATTGGGTGATGGGAGACCATGGCCTGATGCAATAACAGGGGTTATTCTGGGAACAGAGAAGATGTGAAGAAATTGGCTAAGTTTTCTAGAAAACTACCATAACAGCTTGTTCACTTATAATTAAAGTGACAGCCACTCAGACCCTTTCTGATCCCAAGAGCCTTGAGAGAACCAGCCTAGCTATGGTCTCAATAACATCTTTCATTAAATGACACAAATATCCATTGACAGAAATGACAGAAAACTAGATACTGGATATTGGAATGGTTTGTCATTTCCTTTTTTATTTTACAGATGAAGAAATTGGTTTAAGTGACTTGCCCAGCCTCATAAGGCTTGCAAGTATCTGAGGCTGGGTCTGAACTCAGATCTTCCTCGTTGCAATCCTGGTGCTCTATCCACTGTACCACCTAACAATTCCTAACACTTAGAATGTCAAAGAGGAATGACTACTTGTACAATATTGGATAAGTCATTCACCTTGTCTGCCTCAGTTTCTTCATCTGTGAAATAAGTGGTCTATACTAGGTGATCTCTAAGTTCTATTCTGGTTCTTAATCTGTGATAAAGCATTATACATGCTCCATAACATCCTAACTCTAGCAAGGTAGGTAACTTTCCTCATCCCAGTTTTACCAATAATAGAGAAAGCTGCCATGTGTGGGGTTATAGAGTTCTAAGACACATGACTTCTTTTGATCTTTATGACTACCTTATGAAGTAGTACTAACAGGGAGGAAATAATGGCTCGGTAACTAATTCAAGATTCAAATCAATTTAATCCAAACATTTATTAAAGGACAGTTATGTGTAATCACCATATAGCTAACTGGGCCTAGAGTCTACACATTTCTTAGAAATTGAAAAGAAAAGAAAGAACTGAAGAATTTGTTTTTAATTTCAAAAGATCATCAAAAACTTTTTTAATAAGGAAACAAAATGGTTTTGGGTCAAGAATATGGCAGAAGGACTAAAACATGGAAAAATTGAAGGGTTTGTTTGTTCTATTTCAAAGGCTATTGTTTTGTTAAAAAAAGTAAATTGGATTTGAAAAACATCTACTTATTAGGGGCAGCTTGGGGGCTCTGTGGATTGAGAGCCAGGTCTAGAGACAGGAGGTCCTAGGTTCAAATATGGCCTCAGATACTTCCTAGCTGTGTGATCCTGGGTAAGTCATTTAACCCTCATTGCCTACAACTTACTGCTCTTCTGCCTTGGAACCAATACTTAGTATTGATTCCAAGATGAAAGGAAAGAGTTTTAAAAAACAACAAGCAAAACAAACAAACAAAAATCTACTTATTGGTAGAAGGGTTGTCTGTATCATTGAAGTGAATCTTGTACCAAAAAGTCTACAATTAGTGAGGAAAAATAATAAAGGTGACTTGAGGGGAGAACTTGAACACATACCTCACATGAACTAGTAAAATAGCAGCTTGACTATTTCTTTGAAAGATCATTGAACTTGAACTTGTAGATCTGGGATTCTGTCTAAGTTGTGGGTCTTACTTATTTATATGATTTGGAGCAATTCACTTAACCTTCCTCTACTTCATTTTCCTAATTCATAAAATATGGATAATGATATTAGCACTACTTATATTATAGACTTTTGTGGGGTCTGAGTTGACAAATGAAAAACAACTGATAAAATGTAGAGAATAATGGAAATGTAAGCTACCATCAGTATTCTGATTATTTTCACTCTGGCCATAGGTACCCTAGTAAACAGTTTTGAAGAAGCCCTGTGGCCAAATATCCCATGCTGGCCAATATTCTGGTAACAAGTCTGCCCAAACTCACTTGAGTTGCCCCTTGGCCTAGAGGACTTATACTTGTCACCAGACTTGACTTGAAACCCATCTTGATAGATTGGGACAAAATGGGTGCCCTGCTGGCATAGTCTTAGAGATCCCAGAGCTGAGTTCACACCATCATGACATAGTAGAAGAGGAATTTGGTAGAGAATAATAATTATCATCATTATTCTCTTTAAAAGCATCAGAAAATCAACAAAATCAATAATTAAGACAGGCCAAGAAGTCTAAAGGAACTGGTTTTATTATGCAAATTGAGTCCACATAATTTTGGACATTACATCTCCAAATGAGAATTTAAAAAATACCATTGAAAGAAGACTGTGGTATTTATGGGAGAAGAAAAAGGCCACTTGAGCATGGCCAGCTGCTCTCCCTCCCATTTTCTTTGCTTATTTCCCCTCTTGAGGTGCTAAAAGCATTTATTGTACAGAACTGTGGGTGCATTTGCATAGAAACAATCCAAAAGGATTCTATTGGCACAATAGTAGGAAAAAACTAATTAAATTCCATCTTTTGCCATACACCACTGAAGCCTCAGCTCATTATTCAGACAAAAGCTTCAACAACAACAATCCCCAGCACAGTGTTGCATTTCCTTCTGTTTTCTTCCCAGGGACTTGGTGCTCCTAATGTCTACATTGGAGAATTTGACCTTCAACAAGCCCCACAACAGAGATAACATTGCCACTGTATACTAGTAGAGTTTCAAAGGTACACAGAATGTGACGCACATTTGGATAGGCAGGAAGGAAGGAAGGAAGGAAGGAAGGAAGGAAGGAAGGAAGGAAGGAAGGAAGGAAGGAAGGAAGGAAGGAAGGAAGGAAGGAAGAAGGGAGGAAGGGAGGGAGGGAAGGAAGGAAGGAAGGAAGGAAGGAAGGAAGGAAGGAAGGAAGGAAGGAAGGAAGGAAGGAAGGAAGGAAGGAAGGAAGGAAGGAAGGAAGGAAGGAAGGAAGGAAGGAAGGAAGGAAGGAAGGAAGGAAGGAAGGAAGGAAGGAAGGAAGGAAGGAAGGAAGGAAGGAAGGAAGGAAGGAATTTTATTCATTCCTATACAGAAAAGTATACATTGGATGCATTCTGCCTTAGGTCCTTACTAAGGCAAGGTGCCTTAGGTCCATCTACTCTTTTTTTGGTATTCTTATCAGATCCTAAAAATGTACCTATCATTTCCACACAGAAGAATCCCATATTTATCTGTTCAGTCCTTGCCTCTCTTAAGCAAGAGTCCCATTTCACCAATAGCCTGATGAATATATCTACCTGGATGTCCCATTGGCATCTAATTCAACATATTCAATGGATCTCACACTCTCTCCCCCTAGAACTGTCTCTCTTCTTAACATTCTTTTGTGTGTGTGTGTCAAGGTTACCATATTCCTCCTAGATGCCCAACTTGGGAGTCATGCTTCAATCTTACCTTTCCCTTATCCCTCATACAATTACAGAACAATCTATTCAGAAATGGAAGGGAGTTTAGAAGTAACTTTACATATGGGAAAAATAACAGTCAGAGAGATTAGATGACATCTCCAGGGTCACATAACTAGTACATGGCAGAGTGGGGTTCTCAGATGAAAAAACCTAGCATTATTTCTAGTATACTAAATTGCCATCCTCAACAGTTGCCAAGTGTTGTTGATTATACCCCTACAACTACCACTACTATTGTACCACTACAACTACCACCTTTTTCTCCCAGCTCATGTGGACATCATGCTAATTGTCTGGACTTTTCTGATAGCCTCTGGGAATCTTTCCTTCCTAGTCTTATCTGCTGCACAGATGCCAGATTGGTATTTCTAAAACAAAGAATACCATTCTGTTCAATAAAGTTTACCTGATTCCTTCCTGGCTTGAGGATAAAATACAAATTTCTATGTTTGACATTTCAAGTCTGTCATAAGCTGGATTCAACTGAATTATACATTTATTCTTGTAACTGTTCAGTTGTTTTTCAGGTGTGCCCAATTCTTGGGGACCCCATTTGGGGTTTTATTGGCAAAAATAAATTGAGTAATTTGCCATTTCTTTCTCTGGCTCAACTAAGGCAAACAGGGTTACGTGACTTGTCCAGTGTCACACAGCTATTAAGAATCTAGGTCAGAAATAAAACCCAGTGGAATTGCACATGTAAAATTGAGATTTGAACTCTGGACTCCATTCCCCAGGAGTCCTTGCTAGCTCCCAGAATGCCCTCTAATCTCACTGAATTCTCACCTGGGACGAGAACAAAATTTTATTTAAAGGGTTGTCCCCATAGGCGGGGTCTCTTTTGGACTTCAGTTTTGGGGCAGACATGGCTCTTTCCATAATGTAGGTGAGGTCTTGTCTAGGCCTCTGGCCTAGGCATGTGTTTTTTCTTACTTGTATATTCTTAAATTCTCAACCTATAATAAACCTCATAAAATATAATACTCCTTGCAGAGAGAAACTAATTTCTACCTGCCTCAGTCTCCTGTTACACATGACAGCTATGGGAGAGGAAAGAACATAGGTCTTGTAACCAAAGAAACATATTCTAATTTTACTAATTAAATAAAAATTTTAAAAAATCTAGATCGGGGGCAACTGGATGGCTCAGAGGATTGAATGCCAAGCCTAGAGATGGGAGGTCCTCGGTTCAAATCTGGCCTCAGACATTCCTGCCAGGAATCCTAGGTTTCAACATTTTCCTAGCACATCTTGTCCGTAGAACAACCCACTTCCCTGATTGATTCAATTTAGCCACACAGGATTATTTGGTCAGATGGCCATAGTTGGTTGTTTTTCCATTATGGCTCATTCTTGGAAGGCATAATTCTTCTTCACGGTAATAATTACAGATGTTCAGAGAATTCCGAGTTTCTAATACTGCTCCAGTTTTTGGCTGAGCTGGAAGGCTTTCAATGTAAAGTGCTGAACAGCAGAGGGGATTCATTCTAAGACATATCATGGATGGGTGGAACCATGGATATAATCAAACACCTGCTGAGCCCAAATGGATGTGCTTCCTCTCCCTCTTCCTGCTCTTTGGCTTGGTGCACCCAAGCCCCCCTCCCCAAAAATAAAAGTGAAAGTAGAAGCAAAAGGGACTGAAGATGCCAGGGGTAGACCACCACCATTTGTAAGTGGATCTCCAGTGTTTTAGGTTGATGGTAGATAATAGAAACTACTGACAAACTGAAAAGCAAAATCTTGGAAAAGGAAGCCCTATTATAATTGGAACAAGGATCTTGAATTGAGTCTGGGTTCTGACCCTTAACAGCTGTGTGACTCTAAAGAAAGTCACTCAAACTTCTCTATGCCTCACCTTTCTTACCTTTAAAATAATAAAAATACCTTCCTAACCAGTTAGCTCACTACTTTATGAGCACCAAATGTCCTTAGATTTAAGAAGTTATATTATAAAATAAAATACTACACAAATTTGATATAATATTATTAGTCTCCAATGTTTAGTTTTCTTTTTGTAACTTTATAAAATTTATATATATATATATATATATATATATACACACACACACACATATATATATATGTATATATATATATATATATAACCATTAATGCATTTTAGTATACTTTTAGAAATGGACAAATTGTGCAAATTTGGAACTTCAAACTGATTTTTTTAAAAATAGCCTTTATTAAGATGTGAATACAGGGCTCAAGAAAAATTTCTTAGTAGAGACGGATACTTCTATGAAAATTTCTGCTGTCACAGGAGGTTCAGTAATTAATGATTGATCAACATTTATTAAGTTATATACAATGCACTGTGCCAACTGTTGAAGATACAAAGAGAGGCTAGAGACAGGGCTTTTGGAGTACCCTGCTCCAAGGAGGGCTCCCTGACTTCCAGGAGCTAACAAAGGATGTGGGTACATTAGGATGGAAGTTTAGGGCTGCCCTACCAGCAGCAGCCTCTAAGAAGGAAGTGCCACAATGGATAAGAGCTAGTTCTGAAGTCAGAAAAATCAACTCTCAGTCACTTAGTAGCAGTGGGACCCTGAGCAAATCACTGAACCTCTGTTTGTCTCAGTTTACTCAACTATAAAATGGGGATAATAACAATAATAAAACTACCTCTTTTATATATTGTGTAAGGATTATTTTAAAAGCACTAAGAGACTGAAATGACTGAACAAAAACAACCATTACATTTATGAATATTGAACAGTGAAATGGAACATTTATTACTATGTGCCAGATTCCAAGTATTTTATATGTGTTATTTTGTTTGACCCTCACCTGGGAGGCAGGTGCTTTTTTCATCTGAATTTCAGAGTTGAAGAGATTGAGGCAAACAGGGGTTTAGTGACTTGCCCAGGGTCACTCAGCTAGGATATGGCTAAAGCTGGATTTCAACTCAGATCTTTTTGATTCAAAGTTCAACACTGTGTCCTATGGCACCACCTAGCTGCCTCTTAAATGCCAGAAAATGTGCTACCTTCTGGGAACAGAAAGGCCAAAATAAACTAGTTTTTGCTTATAAGAGGCTTATGTTCTAATGGAGAGGGATGGAGGAAGGAGCATGTAATAGATAAAAAATGCAAAATATGTAGAAAGTAAAGAAAATTATTTCAGTGTCTGCAGGTGGGGAACCAGCAACTGGAGGGATAAGAAGAGACTTCAAAGGAACTGGCCACTTGGATTAGGAATGGAAGGAATCTAGGAATTCTAGGGGTGGGACATGGGACGGGGACAGTGCATTTCTGGCATACAGGACAGAGAGGGGAAGACAGTGGATTATTGCCTTTGGAGACAGTCAGGATGCCAGCTTAGTTAGAACATTGTGTGCAAAGGAGTGTACTATGCAATAAACCTGGAAAAATACAGGCTAAAGACAGGTCATAAAAGGCTATATATGCCTAACAGAAGATGCTGCTGTTTATTGTAGGAGCAATAAATAAAGCAAATATTATAGGGAGTCATTTAAACTTTTTGAGCAGGAGAGCAGACAGTATAACAGTAGTAACTCTTAGAGGTCAGATTGTGCTTTAGGAATTATCAATTTTATCAGCTGCCTGGAGCACAGATGATAAAGGAAGAGATTGGAACCAGGAACTCGGGTTAGAAGACCATTGTAGGTAGGGGGCTCCAGGCCATTGAAAGTCTTCGGTTCAAATGTGAGTTTCAAGCTACCTGACTATGGGCAAGTCACTTAGTCCCAATTGCCCAGCTCTTTCAACTCCTTCTGCCTTGGAACCAATACTTAGTATCCGTTCTAAGACAGAAGGTAAGGGTTAAGAGAGAGAGAGAGAGAGAGAGAGAGAGAGAGAGAGAGAGAGAGAGAGAGAGAGACAGAGAGACAGAGAGAGACAGAGACAGACTATAGTATTACTTCAGATGAGAAGATATTGTGGAGGTAGAATAGATAATTGACAATTGATTATATATGGAAGATGAGAGGAAAGGAAAGGTTAAAGATAATCCTGAGGGTGCGATCCTGAATAACTAGAAGGCTGACTCTTCCCCCAACAGAATATAAAATTTAGAAAGTAAAAGACTTCACAATAGATGTAAAGGTCTAAATCTATCATTCTGAATTATAATTGTACCTCCAAGGAATTGTCTAAAGCAGCAAATGGAAACAGATCCTTTTCCCTTGAACCTCTTCCCTTCAAGTCAAATGTATGAGAAGATAAATATCTCAGATGAACAGAATCCACAAATGAAAAAGATTATTCCTGTTAATTATTAGTTAATAAGAGATGACATGCCTCCGAGAAGCAATTTCCTTTGAACAGACAAAAATTTAACTCTCACAATTTGGATACCCTTAATAAATGCGTTAGGATGTCAAAAAGTAATTGGGGAGAGAATGTTAAATCAATTTCCACAAAGAGGAGGGATCTTTGGTTTTGTCTGAAAACCAAAAGACACAAAAGACAGCGGCTTATGTAGATCTTCACCTCATCAATTATAGAATCTCAATCGGCTCAAGCATAGGATTTTGAGCTAAAAGGAGAGATCATCTAATCTGGTCCCTCTAATTATCTAATTCTATAGATAAGGAAATTGAGGCCCAGAAATAACTTGCTCAGGGGCATTTGTCTGATTCTTCCTGACACTATTAGGAGTTTTGCTGGCAAGATCCTGGAGCAGTTTTCCATTTCCTTGTCCACCTCATCTTACAGATGAGGAAACTGAGGCAAACAGGGTAAAGTGATTTGCCCAGTATCTAAGGCTGGATTTGAACTCACAAAGATGAGTCTTCCTGATTCTAAGCCCCAGTGCTCTATCCACTGCACCATATTAGCTGCCTACTCAATGGCATATTGGTAGTAAATTACAGAGCTAGGATTAAAACCCAAGTCTTTTTTGTTTTTCTTTTAAACACTTATCTTCTGTCTTAGAATCAATACTAAGTATATCTTCCAAGGGCTAGGAAGTATCTGAGGTCATATTTGAACCCAAGAACTCCCATCTCTAGAACTAATTCTCTATTCACTGAGGCACCTAGCTGCCCCCTTCTATAACTTATTACTTCCAGACTATTCACCTTGGGATCCAGGAAGAAAAATCAAATCCACATTTCACATGAAGGGCCTCGAAGACAGCACTCATGTACATTTTATTCTGGGTCAAACATCGCTAGCTCCTTTATATGATCTTTATGCGGCATGGTCCTCAGTCTCCTCACCATTCTGGCCAGTCCTCTTTGAATGGACTCTACTTTGTCCGTCTCCTTCCTAAATTCTATAAGCCAGAACTGAACACAGTTCTATGATCTGAGCAGGATGGAGGTCATGAATCGGAGAGATTTAGGTGTGAGAGTGAATACTCTGTATTCCTACTCTTTCTCCACAGAAACATTTGTTTCAGTTTCCTTGGCAACATCTCACATGGCTGAACATAGTAGCATTGTTTGTAGAAGGTCCCCAAAGACTTACTGTTGTTTTAAGGTATTAAAGTTTAAAGCTTTTGGGATACCCTGTTGTCAGTTAGTCATTTTTCAGTCACATCTGACTCTCTATGATCTTTTTTAAAGTTTTCTTGGCAAAGATACTAGAATTGTTTGCTATTTCCTTGACTAACTAACTTTAAAGATGGGGCCACTGAGGCAAACAGGGTTAAATGACTTGCTTAGGGTCACATAGCTAATAAGTGTCTGAGGCTACATTTGAGCTCAGGTTCTTCTACATAGTTCTAGAATACTAGTTACCTGTATTTTCAAGTATGACGATTCGCTTTTTAATTTTAACAAATTTTACAAAACCCCACTTAAGAACTGTGCTATCAGTATGTGTTGGTTGAAAAAATACATTATAAAAAATAACTATGAATGCAGTAATTCTATTTTATATGAATTTTATATGAGGTTTTATTAGGGCAGCTAGGTTCAGGCTAGGAGCCAGGAAGACTCCACTTCCTAAGTTCAAATCCAGCCTCAGACACTCACTAGATGTGTGACTCTGGGCGAGTCACTTACCCCTGTTAGTCTCAGTTTTCACACCTATAAAATGAGTTGGAGAAGGAAAAGGCAAACCACTCCATTTTCTCTACCAAGAAAACTCCAAATGGAGTTACAAATTGTTGGACACAACTGAAAAGTGACTGAACACATCTTATTAATAAAATAGTGTCTACATAAATGTAAATAAACAGTTAAACATGGGAGAGCAAAACTCCTGCTTTGCTATTTACTACCTATGTGACCCTGGTTAAGTCACTCACCCTCTTTGGATCTCAGTGTCCTCATTATAAAATGAGGATCTGAGACTAGATGATCTCCAAAGTCCCTTGCAGCTCCTAAGGTTCCTCTACACCTAAGAAGTGGGTTTGCTTACTGATTATACTGAGTCAATTAATGAGGTTCCTGTCTCCTTTGTCTTCCCTTGGGGCCTTGAAGGTTTTTGTGGCCCCCGGGTGCCTGGTAACCGAGGTACAAGAAGGAAAAGAAGGAAACCTGATGAGCCTTCCTGTAGCCATCAGGAGGGACAGACAGTAATTCTCAAGGTCCCCTTCAACACCTCATTTCAATAGAGATTCCATTACGGTAACTGTGCTGGGGAATCAGTTCAGATCACAATCAGAAACCCTCTGAAGAGCAAACCTTTGCATTATTAACTAAGGCTCCAAACAGTTTCCTCAGCCTGAAAAGGCAAAAAACATGATGCCTTTGCTTGCTTCTCTCTTCCTGACTTCTTAAAACCTGTCGTCATCTTTTATTTTATTTTTCTCCAAAAAAACAAACTGAATCAAAAGCAAATGCCAGAAAGACAAGCCAAGGCTGAGCCAAAATTCTGGCTTTTCCTAATATCCTTTGCAATTTTAAAACTTTAAGCTTAATAACTTCAGTTGTAGGGAGGGTGGAACTAATTTTCAAATGAGGTAAATTGGATTTTTTTTTTTACAAAGACGATATGGATGAAAACTCTACTCTCCATAAGGTTACCTTTTCTGTTTTGTCTTTGAAATGCTATGCCTGTAGCATCTCAAATACTGGGATCAGCAGGGCAGCAGGGAAGTCTCAGTGTGAAGCATTTCCTCACAGCAAATAGGTTTTTATTAAATAACATAAATTATACCATACATACATATGTATACAATTGTAAAGGGTTTTGTAAACCTTAAAGCAGATTTATATATATATATATATGTATATAATTTTAATATATTTTATATATGATAATAAAATTATATAACTTATAAAGCTGTATATATTATACATATCTATATTTACATAGAAGAGATAGATATAGAATATGCATAGAATATAATATATAGATATAGAATATATACAGAATATTATAGAATGATAATGAGAAAGTTTATATACTTTACATAGCATGATCTCATATATCACATTATCTCATACACATATATCACATAAAATATCATATATATCATTTCCCCCATCAATCTGATGTCTCTATTTAACTCTTAGAGCTAGGTCTGGGCCTGATTTTTCCTTAGGCCATCTGTTGTCCCTATCATAAAATGAGCACAGGCTTTGTTTGCTTTGTGTGTTTTTTTTTAAGATTGTTTTGTACTTGGGGATTTTTTTTCCAGAAAGGACATTATTCTGAATTATGTCCTGTTTGTCAAAATGTTCAAATTAAAACCAAATTTAAAAACTGAATGTGAGATATATCATATATCATGATATAAAGTTATATAAACTTTTATTATTATGCATAAATAAAAATTATATATACATATATATATAATGACCATTCCCATGGGATGAGAAGGGAATATGTGCTTATATAGTACCTACTATGTGTCAAGCATTATGCCAACAGCTTTACAAATTATTATCCCATTTGATTCTGACAATAATCCTAAGAGGAAGGTGCTATTGATACTGTCACTTCCCATTTGAGGCAACTGAGGCAGAGGTTAAATGATTTCCCCAGGGTCACACATAGCTAGGAAGTACCCAAGGTTGAATTTGAACTCAGGTCTTCTGACTCCAGGCTCTATATGCTATATACACTGTGCTACCAGCTGCCAATATGATTGGAGGTTTTTCTTCTTGCCTTTAATTAGGCCTCTATGTAGCTGTCATAATTATTTTTCAAAGACACAGTCTCCTTTCCTTGTATCTAACTTAAAAACTTAAATGGCTCCCTATTGCCTTCAGCATAAAATATAAGAAATCCAAAAATAAATATATTCACTTAATTTATTGTTATTAAAATAAATGTGTAGCTTGCTTTGTTTATTAATTTTCTTAATAGATTCCTAAAATAAATATGTATGTGTAATACTAAATAGAAAATAAAAACCCTTTACCTTAAAGCCTTCTGCAATGTGATTCCCACCTACTTCCCTGCTTTATTTCATGACATCCCTTTGCTGTACTCTTAAGTTCCAGTCAAGCTGAATTATTAGTTGTTTGCCAACACCTCCATTCCACCTCTGCCTCGGTGCAGTCATACAGGCTGCCTCACATGCCTGGAATGCTCTCCCTTCCCAGCTCTAGCTTTCAGATCCCTTATCTATTTAACTTCCAGGCTTGGTCTGATAACCATCTCTTCTATGAAGCTGCTCTTCTTCCCTGATCTCTCCCTTTCTCTTCATGATTGCTTTCCCTTCACCAAAATCCCTAAGTTATTCAAATACCTGCACTATCACCCTCCCATCCCCCAAGAGAATGAAGCTTGTTGGTAGTTGGTATTATGCCAACCATGGAGTCCTATCTATTATTGTTCAGTCAATCTTCAGGTGTGCCTGACTCTTCATGACGCCATTTGGAATTTTCTTGGCAAAGATACTGGAGTGGTTTTCCATTTCCTGCTACAGCTCATTTGACAGATGAGGAAACTGAGGCAAACAGGATTAAGTGGTTTGCCCAGGGTCACATAGCTAATGTGAGGTCATATTTGAACTCAAGTCCAGACCCAGTGCTCTATCTTCTGCACCATCAAGCTGTCCCTATCATATACTTACTTGGCAGGTGCTTGCTATATATTTGGGGAACTGAATCCCTCAAGCTGGAGACAAAAGAGCTCCATTTCTATTTGTTATTAGTTTGTGCCTTGACTTCACTCTCTGTAAAATGGGGGTGATGTTTGTGTAGTACTTACTTTGTAAAGTTATTGAAGGTAAAGAGCTTAGGAAATTGTAGAATTTTTAACTGAAAATTACCAAGAAACTAATTTAGGACCCTTATAAGGAAAAGCTTTGCAATCATTTAAGATGTCCAGAAGTGGAAAGGAATGCATTGGCAGATAACCGGAGAACAAAGACCTTCAAACCAGCTGACCTCTTGTCATAGATTTCTGCCATAGGTATGTGTTGGAAGATAATATGCAATCACCCATGGAAAGTTAGAAGGGATCTCAGAGGTCTTTTCTTACAATTACCCCAGTTTGGAGATGAGGAAAATTAGACCAAGGGAGGGTCAAGCTCATACAAGTACTAAATCTCAGAGGTGGGATTTGGATTTGGGTCCTTTGACTGCAGGGAGTGTGTTTTTCCCACAGTATTACTGGGACAACTAAATGGCTCAGCAGTTAGAGCAATGGACCTGGGGTCAAGATCTGAGATCAGATACTTCCTATCTGTGTGACCCTGAGCAAGTCACTTAATCTCAGCTTGCCTCAATTTCCTTATCTGCAAAATGGAGAATAATAATAGAACCTACCCCTCAGGGTTGTTGTGAGGATTAAAAGAGAACATATTTGTCAATACTCAGTGCCTGGCACATTGTAGGTGCTTTATGTCAAATGCTTATGGTTATGATTATTACAACAACTATTACAACTCTTACTATCACCACCACCATTACAACAACAACAACAACAACTACATCTACTACAACAACAACAACAACAACTACTACTACTACTACTACTACTACTACTACTACTACTACTACTACTACTACTACTACTACTACTACTACTACTACTACTACTACTACTACCACCACCACCACCACTATTACTACTCCTACAGTCCCTTGTAACCAAAATTATATGATTTTTTGGGGGGGGAGAGTGTTGAGAATTTGGCTAACATTGATCTTTGAAATAAAATGATGATTCAAAGTCTTTGATATTCTCTGGGCCTGGGGTCTCAGATACATTGCAGTATAGTATAAGGCAGAAGACTGTCTCATTGACAGAGGCTATGTCAGAAAATACAAATAATGAGAGAAAGAAAGACGCTTGGAATTGCCTTGCCCAGTCACAAACATGTCAGCAATTTTAAGAAATATTAGCCTGAGGGCTAGTTACTGCTTGTTTTTATACAGTGCCTTCAGGCAGCCTCAGATGAAGAGAAAGGCTGCTTACTTTGCTGGGCTATTGATAGTAGCTGCTATCATCTCAGGGGCAGCTCATGGCACAGTAGATACTGCTGATTCTGGAGTCAGAAAGACTCATCTTCATGAGTTCAAATCTGGCCTCAAACATTTATTAGTTGTGTGATCCTGGGCAAGTCACTGAACTCTGTTTGTCCCAGTTTCCTGGAAAATGAGCTGAACAAGGAAATGGCAAACCAGTACAATATCTTTGCTGAGAAAACCTCAAATGGGGTCAGTCAGACACCACCAAAAAATGACTGACACTGAATTTGTTATTCTGCCCCCCCGCCGCCCCATCCCCAACTTTAATGCCTTGCTTTGTACAAATGCTTAAGAGTTTCTGATGAATGAATAAGCTTCTGATGTACAGTTACCGAGCCATCTCCAAAAAGCATTGTTCCTCTTCCCCACTCATGACTATATCCCTTGGTATTGTCACAGAAACAGAAAATGTATACGTGGAAGAGATGTTCGACAGCTAAGGAAATCAGGATCCAGAGATTAAGTGACTTGTCCAGAATCACAAAAACCAAAAGTGACAATGCCAGAATTCAAACTGAGGTCTTTTAATTCTTAGACCATCTTCTTACTTGTTATACCATATGGCTTCATTCTGCCTTTTTTTCCTCATTGGAATTTAGGGTTAATGGTATCTTAATATTGCTAACACAATGCCATTAGTCCTATACTTTTACATCATGAGTTTTCTTTTTAACTCTATCTTGAAATTGATACTTGGTATTGGCTCCAAGACAGAAGAGTAGTAAGTGTCAGGTAATGGAGGTTAAGTGATTTGCCCCGGGTCACACAGCTAGGAAGTATCCGAGTCCAAATTTGAACCCAGGACTTCCTGTCTTTAGACCTGGCTCTTTATCCATTGAGTTACCTAGCTGTCTAACTCGTGAGTCTAAGTCGTGAATTTTAGTCTTTTGTAAACTATTGCTATGGTAAGGTGAATCCGAAGGTCCATAGCAACAGAATTACAAACATTTGAAACATGTCAGATATACATAAAGAGCTGCCTGTATGAAGAACTTTACTTAGTACATAACAGAGTTGCCTTGAATCTAGATAATCTCCAGCACTTAGTATGGTGCCTTGCACATAATAAAGGCTTAAATAAATGCTTGTTGACTGCTGACTGACTTTAAGATGTCACAAGGAGGTGGTTTCTATAACACCTACAAGCTAAGCAAGAGAAGTCTAAAAATGCATCAGCATTTTAGGAAAATCCTAATTCTCATCTCATAGACCAGACCTTCTTGAAAGTGATAAAGAGGATAAACTGGAAAAGCCAGCACAAAAACTTCCCACTGGCATCTCCACCCACCTGAGGATCAGAAGAAAATGAGTGAAAGGGTCCATGTGTTTTCCTTAGTGACTAATCTCTCTGTCTCTAGACTGCTTTACTCAGTCAGCCAACTTCTTGAAGAGGGAAGAGTAGGGGTACTTAGCCAAGGGATTTGGGAAAACAGTTAGGAAAGCACATTCATTTTAATTGCAAGATCATGGATTTAGAGATCATCTCAAATAGTCCCATTATTTTGTAGATGAGGCAATTCACTCTTGCATTGCCTTCCTATAAGTCAACTACAGACATTTTCCCTCAGAGATCACTTTTCAGCTTGTCCTCGTCCTTTCAAAACATCCTTACAGTTTAAATCTTTAAAGAACAATTGAGATATTGGACATAGGTCTACTGCCTCATTTTAGAGGCAGCTAGGTGACATTGGGGGCAACTAGGTAGCATAGTGGATGGAGTGGCAAGCTTGGAGTCATTAAGACTCATCCCTCTGATTTCAAATCTGACCTCAGACACTTACTAGCTGTGTGACCCTGAGCAAGTCACTCAACACTATTTGCCTCAATTTCTTCATCTGTAAAATGAGTTGTGGAAAGAAATGGTGAAACACTCCAGTATCTTTGACAAGAAAGCCCCAAATGGGGTCAAAAAGAATTGGGCATGATTATAAGGACTAAACAGCAACAAAAGGTACCATAAAACATTTGGCCTAGAGTGAAGAAGAACTGAGTTCAAATCCAGTCTTGGTGTCATGTGACCCTGGACAAGTTGCTAAGCTTCTGACTCAGTTTCTTTTGCTATAAAATGGAGATAGCTATAGCACCTATCTCTTGGGGCTATTGTGAGGATCTAATGAGATAATAATTGTAAAGTATTTGGCACAGTGCCTGGCACATAGGAGGTATTAATCAAAGCTTTTTTCCTTCTTTCCTTTTAAACTTAAAAAGGCATCTTAAAGACCTATTTCTCCAAAGACTTTTTTGCTTTTTACTCTCCACATGCTAGTGAGGCAATTCTCTTTGATAATAAATTAGGATTTCAAAATAGTTATAGTTAAACCACCCTTATGGGAGATGAGGGTTGTATGGGGTGCTCAGGGAGGGGTAGTATCTCTGGTATGGAGGGCTTCTCATGCCCTTCTAGGGCAGCTCTCCAGCCTCTGACCCTCCCACCCAGCCTCTCACTTGTGGCTCCCAGTAGCTGCTAGCATGCGGCAGCGGCCACACCCCGGGCAACGGCTTCGACAAGCCTGCTAAACCTTGTGAGGGTAGCCATCAGGTCGTCGACCCCTGGTAAAATAGGGCTTTGCTCACCCAGCATGTGAAGACTGCTTCGGCGGAACAGGCAGAAGAAACCAACAAGAAGGTTCAACAGCTGAGATGGCGATACAGCAAGGCATTGTGGAGTGCTTAGGGCATGTTGGAACACAAAAGACAACACAGCCATCCAATGCAGCTGAGGAAGTCTCCAGGTGTAACGACTTTTCTTGCCACTGGACCCAGGCTTCCAACGCCGAGAGAGTGGGACTGTCTCTGTGCATCGACTTTTCCACTTAAATCTTCATGCACAAGTGTCTTTATGCATAAAAACGCACAAAGACAATTGTCATCCTCAGTTACCGAGAGACTACTACCATGGGAGAAGAAATCTGTTCTTTTATTGAATATTTATGTAGAAAAGAGAGTTGACCTGGATCATCAGTTGTCCATTGGGCATGCATTAAGTTAATGAAATTGTGGCATCAATGACAATTATTTTTGAAGAACCCTTCCCTTCTTTTCAGTTATCCTTTCCCCATCCCAGCATTCATATTTCCCTCTGGGGATCTATATCCTGTGTCCCATTCCCAATGGGATTTGATCCCATTTGTCTTTAAAGTAACTATAGAATCATAGATTCACAGAATGTAGAAGTTGGAAAAGGTCTTCAAAATCACCTACTCCAATAACTACATTTTACATTTGGAGAAATAAAGCCCATAATAGTGAATGGAAGTGTCCAAAATTACGAGGCCAATAAATGGCAGAGTCAAAGATAGTCCTTGTCTACTCCTATTCCACTAGACTTTTCCTAGCTAAAGGGTTAGTTGATAATATTAGCATTTATCAAGCATCCTAAGGGGGTATATAATACATATATATATATATATATATACACACACACACATACCTATATGATAGGAGACTTTTGAGTGTCAAACAAATCTTTAAAACCTAAAAAAATCTCTCTGTGTGTTTAAATCACTGTGACTAGTGAATGAGGAAATGTTTTGGTGTAAAGGTCTTACCTTGTGCTCCTCAAATCACCTCAAGTTGTTCATAACTGTAGTAGCTTGTAATTACTTTGTTACTGAATCATTTCAGTCATTATTGGCTCTTCATGATATCATAAAGAGACTGGAGTGGTTTGCCATTTCCTTCTCCAGCTTATTTTACAGATGAGGAAACTGAGGCAAACCAGGTTAAGTGACTTGCCCATGGTCACACAGCTAGTAAGGGTATGAGGCTGGATTTGAATTCAGGGAGATGAGTCTTCCTGATTCTAAGCTTAGCATTCTCTCCACTGCATCACTGTTAGATTTAAAATAGTTTTAGCATTAAATAGTTGTAGATAAGAGAGTGGGAGCCATAAACTGTGATAATTAAAATATTTGGGAGCAAGGGAAATATATATATCAATTATGACCACTGAAATATGTTTTCTACTGTGTCTTGGGTTTATATAAATATAAGATGGTCGCCAGGGAATATATTCCCAATTTATGAATATGTCCAAGCCAACTGGGTTTTATAGAGAAATTTAATTTATAATACACTGATTAATCAATAGAAAAAGAGAGAAAGTATGAAAGGAATAAGAATGAAGGGCCTCAAGCCAATAAGGCCTAGACCTCAGTTCTAAGAGATAAATCAGTCAGTTAGTTTTATCACTCACCCAAGATCTCTCTAGGTAAGGCTTCTCAATCCAACCTCAGGCTCCACCTTCAAGAGAGCCTCCTTTCAAGAAATGTTTCCAGATAATTCTCCTCCTGACTCCTCCTGAGTTCTCCTTCCACAGCCTCCTTCAAGACCTCTCCAGGAGCTCTCCCTCCAGAACCTCTCTCCTCTCAGACCTCCTTCAGAGCATCCACCTCCTCCCCTCATCCTCAGACCCCACTATCTTTAAGCCCACAATCTAAGTTCCCTCCCCTCAGTTCTCACATCTACCAATCACTGTCAATGTCTCCCCTGTGCCAATGGTGGCTCTAGCTTAACCCAGGACCACCCAGAGGTCTGACCCCTTTGCACACGTCTGTTGAAGGTCATATTCTCAAATAATTAAATCTTGATCTTTGCTGCAGCCCTTCCTAAATCCTGTTACTCTGAGTAGGGTGGAGATTATAGACCTGGTTCTGTCATTCCAAGTATCTCTATTGTATCAATTCTAAAATCAATCATGACTCAAAGAACTTCCTGTTCTATGCTTAAGCATAGGTCAAAGCCCTTTCCATTGTTTAGCAAAATGTTTCTGTTCTAAAGTAGTCTTAAGTAGGGAGGAAAAGGATCCTCCCATGCCAAGGAGTTTCATATTCCAATAGAGTTCTTACTATCAGTAGGAGATTTTTTTAAGTATGAAATTTCCCAATGGGGAAATTTCAAACATTCATAAGTCTAAGAAATTTTAAGGTTTACATCACCTAGCTGCCAATTTTATTACTTACAGGATCACCTATAAACTCTTGTCATTTAAAACTCTTCATCACCCTTCCTATCATTTTAGACTTTTTATCCTTTATTCCTCTTCATATATTCTACATGCAAGCCACATTTTCCTACTTGTAGTTTCTTTAGCATGGTACAGTATTTGCCATCTCCATACCTTTACAGGTCCCCTATTTCTGGACTTCTCTGCCTCTTGGTTTCCATGGTTTTCTTCAAGACTCTAATCAAATCCCATCTTGTGCAGGAGACCTTTCCCAGTGAACTGCCTTCCTCTCTGAGTGTATCTTCCACTTGCTCTGTATACATTGTGTCTATACTCAGTTATTTACATTTTGTTTCTCATATCAGAAAGGCACTCTTTGAGGACAGGGACAAGTTTGTATCCACAGCATTTAGCACGGTGCCTGGCACATGGATAAGTCTTTAATGTTTGTTGATTGACCCCTCAAGTCTCAATTTCTAAGGTCATTTGAGCTCATACATACTTTCATTCAAAGATTCTATGTTCTGTATATTCATGAAGTCGACCAGTTAGTAAACATTCTCTAAAGTACAAATAAATTCAATATATGCTTATATGGGTGTAGGAAAGTACACATGAAGGCAGAAACACACACACAGAGTATAGTGCCTCTATTATCCATTTTCTTGGTTTAGCTAAGTTATACATAAGGTGACAAGGGGATCCTTTTTTTCTTTACTACCCATAATTCTTCTCTATCCCATGGAAATGTTGCTTCTCCACCCACCATTGAACTACTTTTGATGCCTGAGATGTAAAGACAACCAATGAATAATGATGGCTAGCACATTACTAGAAACACAATTTCCCTTAATCATGGAGAATAATAGTATTGTTGAGTAAAATTCACCTCTCAGTCATTATATCATAAACATGATGATTAGCACTTGGGTGGGAAATGTTTGGTGGCAAATAGTAAGTGCTCAAATCATCTTTCTGTTGCTTGGTTACCAAATAAGCCAAATTTTTCCAAAGATCTGTCTTTAAACCTTTACTTCAGGAAAGCCTAGAATGCCTTCTTTCTTCACTTAACTTCTGTCTGCCTCAGTTTTCTCAAAGACAAAATGGAGACAATAATAGTACCAACCTTCCAAGAGCATTGTGAGGATCAAATGAGATGGTGTTTATAAGGCATTTGGTACAGTGCCTGGTACATAGTGGGTGATCAAAAACCAAAACTTGTTCCCTTCCCCATTTTTTAACTAAAGAGAGAGGATTCCATGTGACTAGTAAGTGACTTAAACTCAAATATTCTAGTTCAGAGTCTAGTCTCCTTTCCACCATGCCAAAGTGCCTTTCAAGTGAGGAATAAAATGATCCAGGTGTAGGTGCAGGAATCCAGGGTACCGTTAGTTTGGTCCTGTCACTCCAACATTGTTAAGGAAGATTCCAGTTAATTTTCATTGCCTAATGGCTAGCTGCCAGGGCTAAGATAGGATTTGTTTCTTTTAAACTAAGTATCGGGTAGATGGGGAAAGGATTCCCCATAGAGACTGAGGCTATCAAAAAGGAAAGACTTTCTTTTAACTGAGAGACTCTCTGCTCATTTGGATGACATACTGAAAGGCCTTATTAAAAAGATGAAAAAAAACTTTTGGTATTGGCTGTCTTCTCAAAAAGTAAAGAGGAAGCAGACCTGGCAGTGAGAAACAATGACAGATGGCAGCAGTACAGAGGCGATAGAGAAGCCCAGCATCAGATGACAGCAGTATCTGCAATGTGGCAGCTTCTGAGGTTGAGGTGAACAGAGCAGCTGACATTAATAAGAGAGTCTTGGTAGATATTCCTGTGATGCAACCTTAAGATCATGAATTATCCTGGGAAAACAGCCCCTTTTCCATTGACGGCATGAAAATATGGGCCCTTTTGTCTACTGTTTCTCATAATTTACCTTATTATTCTAGCTTAACAAAAGGCTTTTCCCTTTGCTTTTATTCTCTAACTTGGTCCAGTAACCAATCAACAAACACTTATCAAGCACTTACTATGTTGCAGGTTTAGTGCAAAGTGCTGGGGCCAGAAAAAAAAGAGGTAAAAGACACATTACATTCTAATGGAGAGGCAACATGGAAATAGATATATACAAATCAAGTAATATATGGGCTAAATAGGAAATAATTTTAAAAGGAAAGGCACTGGAATTAAGGGGGATTATGAAAGGCTTCCTGTAGAAGAGATTGAAGGACACAATGGAGATCAAGAAAATCTATAGGGGGTGTAACACATCCCTTGAGAATATGAACAGATGGCTTTCTATTCTAAATTTCTATTCTAAAAAATACTATTTACCATGGTACAACTAGGTGCTGTAGTGGAAAGAGAATAGGACCTAAAGTCAGGAAGACCTGAGTTCAAATTTAGTTTCAGATACTTACTTGCTATGTCACCCTGGTCAAATTAAATAACCCTGTTTGCCTTAGTTTCTTCATGTGTAACAATCAGTTGGAGAGGGAAATGGCAAACCACTTTTTTTTAGAATCTCTGCCAAGAAAATCCCAAATGGGATCACAAAGAGTCAGATGTGACTGAAATGACTTAACAAGGACAAATGTACTAACAGTGCAACTGAAGATGGGGGTCTCAAAGAGTGGGTCTCATGCTATATTTATGTGAGTAAGACACAACATATAAGGCAGTGTGATGCTCTAGAAAGAGAACAAGATTTGGAGTCACAAAATCTGGGTTCAAATCTTGCCTCTGTTACTATCTGAATTACCTTGTGTGAAATAATTTAGGCTTCTTTAATCATCTGCAAAATGGGCTTAGATGATCTCTAAAGACTTTTATGGCATGAAGTTAAGCTACAAAATGAACTGAATTGAAAGTTAAGGCACAGAACTATAGCTAGGGGATGGCAATAACAGATAGGGATTAGACCTGTGATTTCATGGAAAAAAGGAACACCCAAGTGAGGAAATTCCATTTACTACAAGGAGTTATTAGATCTTCCTTTCAACCCATCATCTTGAAGAGTTGCTTGGAGCACCAAGAGGTCAGGTAACTTGCCCAAGGTCACATAGCCAACCATTCAGTCAGTCAATAAATATTTGTTAAATGCCTACTTCATTTCAGACATTGTACTAAATGCAGGGAATAAAAAGAAAGTAAGAAGACAGTTCCAGTTCTCAAAAAACTCACAATTTAATGGGGGAGATAAGATGCAAATAACTATATAAAAATAAGCTATATGAAAAGGAAATTGGAAATAATCCAATTGAGGCTGGTCCTCTATTCACTGTGACACAATGTGTCTCATAGCTTGAACTTTTATAAAATTCCAGACAATATTTTTCTAAATATAAATCCCCATCAGGATCATCCAGACCCATTTATCCACCCAGGCCCATTTCAGATGTTATATGGTTCTGAAGTAAGATGAAATGGTTCCTGCCCTCAAGTAGCTAACCCAGTTGAGAGAACTCTGATTAACCAAAGGGAAATGGCAAGAACTCATAGAGCTTGTGATAGGAATAGATAAGCAGGAATGTGGCAGTAACATTCTTAGTTCCACTTGTGACTCACAGTATGACCTTGAATAAAGGGATAACAATGCTCACTACCTACACACCTCCGAGAGATGTTGTGCTAATGACTCATCACCAATGATGATTTATGTAATACTTCATTCTATATTTCAAAAGACTTTACCAAGATTCTAACTTGACATAGAATTATAAAATTGCAGAGTTGAAAAGGATCTCAGAGGTCATCAAGTTTGATCCTTCTGTGAAGCATCCACAACAAATGATCATTGGTTGATATGAATGTATTCTGTGATTAGGGAACTCACGACCTTACAAGGTAATTCTTCCTATCTTTCTGACAGTTGCAATAAAGTTGATTCATTTCCTGATAAAATGAAATATGACTTCTTGAAACTTCCCATTATTGGATCTAATTCTTGTGAGTACCAAGAAAACCAAACTTATTCTCTCTTCTGTTTGTGGTGAATGCAAAGAATGAGATATTTAGTCAACAGCCTGAGTCACCTAGGGGAGGCCATGCAACTGTACTTGATCTGGAGATGATTGAGTTTGACCCAGAAGGGGGGAAGGTTAAAAGGTTCAATCTAAGGAAGTAAGGGTTTCTGTACCAGGTGACAGCGCTTGGTGAGCTGCTAAGGTGGCCAGGTGGAGATCACACCCATGGGGAGCTAGAATAGGCTTTTTCCTCTTTAACTCGATCCAAGTAACTAATAAACTTTATGAAAAATAAGAACCAGAGTTCTAATTTTATTTCTTACAGTATTTAGTGCTTTATGATTTACAAAGTACTTTCCAAATTTTACCTCGTTTTCTCTTCAAGAAATCCTTGGAAACTTCTACTAGTTATTTCCCTCCAGGGTGACACTGAACCATTCGACCAATTTAGAATCATCTAGACCACCATATTCCATCTTGTACACAAAAATAACTTGTAAGACTTTGACAAATGTCTGCTAAAATCTAGGTACTGTAAACTATAGGTACAGTGCTCTCTGGTGATACCAGTTTAGTAACTTTTAAAAAAGCAACCTGTTCTTTGTAAAATCCTATGATTGTGATCATCACTTCCTAGTTCTTCCCAAACTATCCCTTTAAGAATACATTCTAGGAGGCAGCTGGATTGCTCAGTGGATTGAGAGCCAGGCCTAGAGAAGGGAGGTCCTAGGTCTGGCCTCAGACACTTCCCAGCTGGGTGACCCTGGGCAAGTCACTTAACCTCCATTGCCTAGCTCGTACCACTAGTCTGCCTTGTAAACAATTCACTGTATTGATTCTAAGACAGAAGGTAAGGATATTTTTTAAAAAGAATACATTCTATATTTTTTAAAAATGGAAATCACAAATCAAGTTCATTGGCTTATAGTTTTCAGACTCTGCTCTCTCATCTTTTGTTTATTATTTATTTATTTTGAAAATTGGGAAGACATTTGTGTTTCTTCAGTCCTGAAGTTCCCTTTCATCAAAAATTCATTGACAAAGATTCTATGATCATAGTTATCAGTTATTTCAGGACCCACAGATATAGCTCTTCTTGCCCTATTGATATGAACACATCAAGGGAAGTGATGCGTTGTCTTATTGTCTCTTTGCTTCCGTAGCTATTAGGTTTTAAGCAGTGGGTTCACCAAAACAGGGCAGTTGAGGTGTTAGAACTCACAATCTCCAGTTTTATTTTAAATTTGAAATACAGGTGTTCTTCACCAGCTGTATTAGGCTTATTACTAAAAGGTAGCATGTAAGTAATCTTTTTTCCAAATCTATTTTAAATGCACCAAAAGGTGTTTGTTCTTTAAAAGAATCCTATTATCACTCCTTTGTGAAAATGAGAAATCTTTAACCTAGGTTTTCATATCTCAGATTCATTTGAATTAAGGGACATTCATATGATGATCAGTGTATGAAAATAGAAATCATAATGTTGCTTCTATTTGACATCTGCAGGATCTGCTAGTTTCAAATGTGCTTAATTAATTTAATTTAATTCAATAGGCATTTTGAGCAGAGCCATTAAATGGCCTAGGTGTTAGCGATACAATGAGGAAAAATAACGAAACATATTAAATACATAAGTATATAATATAATATTAATATAATATATATTATGATTATTCTCAAATGATGTAGCATATGTGGCATATATAATATATAACATATGTGGCATATATATTATAAAATATAACATATGTGGCATATATTATATATTATAAAATATATTAAAATTGGTATTCTATTGGATTCAAGGGAACATACATATTAATAGCACATATATGTACATATACATATACACATGTAGTAAATAGAATTTTATTTTGTTGCTGGACATCAAATAAGGTTTCCCATAAGAGTGTCTCCTGAGCTATGCTTTCATGAAGCTGGGAAATCTATAAGGCAGAGGTGAGGAGGAAGAACATTACAGGATGGCAGCTAGACACTTGAACAAAAGCACCAAAGTAGGGGATGGCATGTCAGGGATAAAGGACAGAAATTACTTCAATTTGTGTGTGTGTATATATATAATTCAGTTGGGTAAATATATAGAATATGTGAGGGAGAATAACATGAAATCAGTTTAGAAAGATAAGAGGCCATGATAATGAACTTTAATGTGGAATATTGGCATATGTATTTTATGCTGGGAGCCAGTGAAGTTTCTTGAGAGGAGGACTGAAATGTAAAATGAATGGGTGGAAGTAGAGGACCTTTGTAGCTTCTTAGAGCTCTAAATCCTAAAATACTGGTAGTCTAGTTGGGAAGAAGACAAAAATGTATGAATAAAACTAGTGTGAAACAGGACTGTCAAAGTAGACTTTTTTAGAGATGTTTTGTTTGTATTTTTATTATAGAAGTAATGGGAAGCCACAGGAGGTTTTTGAGGAGAGTGATGTGTGTATTTGGGGAGATTATTTTTAGGAAGCAGCTATGTGAAGGCTAGTGTCAGCATCTGGGTGGATAAGACCTCAAGACATCAGACACACTCCCATAAATCATTCCATGAAATAATATTAGCTAAAGAGGAAGATTTTTCTCAAAAGTGGAAAAGGCAAGGTGAGGACAGGGTATTTGTTCTACCATGGGAGAAATTGGAAGAATTCTGTCTGAGATGGGTGTCAGGAAAAGGTATTTTTCTTCTCTTAAGATTTAATTGACCTGCAGGAAAGATGGAGATTTGCTTCATCAGGACAACTCAGTTGGAACAGATTCATAAAAATGTATCCAGTAAGAGCAAGAAGACTTTGCTCATCACATACCTAATACACAACCATGGTAGGGCATCACAGACCCAGTGGAAATGTCATTGTTTGAGCAAAACAAAGACAAAAACTACAGAGAGTCACTTTGTGAAACTTTATTCTGAACACATAACAAAAGACGGATGTTTTTGAATTCTATCCATTCAGCTCTGCCCTGGAATAATAGCATAGAACTTTGCAAAGCAATTTCACATATGCCACTTCATTTGAGAATAACTGCAGTAAAGTGATAGATGGATACTAGGACCCCAAGTTATAGAACCCAATTTGATTATGAGCAAAGTGAAGCTCTAATAAGTTCAAGATCCTGCAGCTAATAAGTAGTAGAGCCTGGCTTGAACTCAAGTCTGTTTCTACTTATCTCTGTCTGTCTCTGTCTCCCTCCCTGTTTTTCTTTCTCTCCCTCATCTCTCTTCTCCTTCCATATCCAGTGCTCTTTTTGCTAGTACACTGGTATCCATTAATATTTTCCCACTGTACTTTTTATAAGAGACCTATGACATGAGGAAAATACAAAGAAATCTTACAAGCCCTTTGAACCAGAGGAAATGAAGGTAGTAATTATTCTTAATAACTCAAGGAGTTTCCCTCAATGTTCCCCTGACTTGGAATAAACACAGTGGTGGTGGTGGTAGTAATGGGGGAATCATGCTTGATGTGGAGAGAAGCCCAGAATTGGGATCCTAGAAATGCTTATGGGGTCATCTCATCCAACACTGCTCTCTGTCAATTTCCACTTTGATATTCCTAAAAAGGGAACACCTCATTTTTACTCAAATACCTCCAGCTATGGTGAACAATGGCATGCCAGAGTTGTTTAGTTATTTTTTCAGTCATATTTGACTCTTTGTGACCCAGTATGGAGTTTTCTTGACAAAGATATTGGAGTGATTTTATAAATGTGGAAACCAAAGCAAACAGAGTTAAGTGACACGGCCAGGGTCACACAGCTAGGAAGTATCTCAGGTTGGGTTTGAACTCAGGTCTTCCTGACTCAAGGTTCAGCACTTTATCCACTATTCCATCTTATTTTTGCACACCTCTGATTATTAAGAAATCCCTCCTTGTGGTGAGCTCCTAATATCTGCCTCCTTTTAAATTTGTCTTGGAATTACATAGAAAGGTTATGTCAGGAGTAGCTGAGTGGCTCATGGATAGAGATCAGGCTGGGAGATCAGAGTTTGGGGGTTCAAATCTGGCCTTAGACATTTCCTAGAGGTGATCTGGGGCAAGTCACTTAACCCCAATTGCCTAGCCTTTACCTCTCTTGTCTTGGAACTGATAATCAGGGTCAATTCTAAGACAGAAGGTAAGGCATAAATTTTTTAAAAGAAATAAAGAAAAGATTATGTCCTCATATCTGACAATTCATTTACCAGTTGAAAGAAGTCACCAGTTCTCCTTCAAACTAGAACTCCAAAGCGGAGTGAATCTAAAAGTTCTTTCTGGACAGGGTCTATATTTCATTTTTGCATTTGGATATCCAGAGAGTAACTAAAACATAGTAGGTACCTAAGAAACAGATAGAACTGAATTGAACTGAGGTAAAGCAACTGAAGGTTTCACTCAGGGTGCTGATATTTAGAAGGTACAAACCAGTAACACATGAACTCATACCTCTTGAAGCTTAAAAGTCCTCTAATAACTAATTCCCTTTCTGATCATTTGTATTTATTTTTCACATAATGAAGTATAATGTTGATTTAAAGGTGAATTTTATGCTGCTTGCCTCAAAAGAATTTTGTTTGTACTGGGTTCCAAAATGAACACAACCTCTCTCTTTTCTAGGCTAAATAGGCTTAGTTCCTTCAAGTGGTGTCATATTGGCTGATTTCCCTATCTTTTCAACTCTGCTTCACTGGTCATGCTTTGGCTTGGTATCCTTAAAATATGGTGTCCAGAATGAAAACAATATTCAACAGATGATCTAAGTAACATATTGTACAGGAGATACAACTCCTCCCATATCTAGATATGACTATTAAGAAGCTAAATCTAGTAACCTAAAACTGTACTTGCCTTTTGGGCAATCAAGTCACACTATTGGTGTCTACTGACTTATACCTCTAGGTCTTAAACAGTGTGGAGCCTCATCTCCCTCATGTTGCACTTGTTCAACTGATTATTTTTTACCTTGAGTACAGGACTTTATTTCTACAACTATTAAATTTTATAACCCTGGGTATAGCCACATACATAGAGAGAGAGAGAGAAAGGGAGAGAAAAAGAGGGAGAGGAGAGAGAGAGAGAGAGAGAGAGAGAGAGAGAAAGAGAGAGAGAGAGAGAGAGAGAGAGAGAGAGAGAGAGAGAGAGAGCACAAGCGCACCAGTAAAGATTTTCTTGAAACCTGAATCTTCCATCAGAATAACTTTCCCTTATAACTTATATCACCAGCAAACTTGATGTGCATATCATCCAGGTCTTCATCCAAGCAGCTGAACATCTGGCTAATTATTGTCAGCCAGAGCAGCTGGGCACAAATTATGCTAAAAATAAAATCATATTCAGTGGATATTTTTCACCATTTCAGGTGGTCAATAATACTAATGAATCCCTTCCAATGTGTCCATTTGTTCAAATAGTTGAGGGTGTATTATAGAAAATCTTTACAGCCTCATCAGAATATATAGATTTTTTTTTGAATGGGGTTGAGGAAAGGGAATACTGATCAGTTGAACTTAAAAACTTTCTTCTTTTTAATACTTTCAAAGATCCATGAGTTTATCAGCATGGTTAGCCCATCTAGCATCACAGATCTCAGTGTCATGACAGTAGATTATTTTCATGAGCAAATACAACAGTAATTCTTCAGTTGGCACCCAATCACTTGATGGCCTCTCCATATGTAGCGAGGCTAATTTTTGGACAGTATTCCACCAGTTTGTAAGGGGAACCATATCTAAAGATATTCAAACTTAGATATATCAGAATTTGTTTCCCACTGGTGCAAACTCAAGAAATCAGGCACCTATACACAATGATGAGTCACCAGAGTAAGACATTAATGGATGGAAGTTGATGTCAAAGAGCACGTATTCTTGTAACATCCTTATTTCCTGTCATAACCCTTTGTGAATCAATCATTTATGAATTTCTCTAGCCATTATTTGAATCTATTTATATCTTAAATCTCTACCACCTCTACCACCTCTTTCAGATAATAAGTTTTTAAATTCCCTCTCCTCTGTATAAAAGATTTCCTTTCATGTGTCCTTAAATTACTTCCTTAAAGCTTCAAAAGATAGTTTCCAGTTCTGATATTCTGGGATTTAATTCCATTTTCACTGAATTTATACCTTTGTTATTTTTGTTAACTTTTCCTACAATAATTCAATCCAATTTGATCATTAAGTGTCCTTTATAATTGCCAGGCTTTTTTGCAATGCATTTGAGGGAGAAATCATTCAGGTTTTTTCAGAAACATTTGTTAAGCACCTTCTGTGTGCAAGGTAATATGCTAGGCATGTGGGTTAAAAATACCAAACAAAAATATAGTTTCTCTTTTCAAGGGGATCCTAGTCTATCATATAGGGTTGAATATTGGATTTGGGCATCAAGAAAATTCATCTCCCTGATTCAGATCTGGTTTCAGATAACATTTATGTGTTACCTGGAGAAGTCACTTAACCCCATTTGCCTCAGTTTCCTTATCTGTAAAATGGGCTAGGGAACAAAATGGCAAATCACTCAAGTATCATTAAGAAAACCCCAAATGTGGTCATGAAGAGTTGGGCATGAGAGAAATTACTGAACAATAACAATATTCCATTGTGTGCTGATGGGCTCATCAGGACATTGAAATTTTGAAGGCAGGTATAAGAAGAGAATACAATGGACTGGATGAAGCAATGTCTTCTGGTGTCATTGTTGTGTTTATTCTTTTCACACAGATTCCAACTCCTCCATAGCTCAGATGGTCTTCATGAACTGCTGAGAATGAAGTGATTTGAAACTATTGAAGCTTTTCTAGATTAGAGGTGAATGTGGTCAGAAGTACCTCTCTATGGAAATTAGGTTTGATAGTTCATTAGTAGTATCACCTTTTGAAAGGAGGATTGGGGGGGGGGGGAGGTAGTGGGAAGATGAACTGGTGGCATGACCAAAGGAAAGAAATGCCAGGAATCATTCTCCTCAGGCAAGACAATGATGATCGTGATGACAATGAAAACTGTTTTTTAAAAATAGTTGAATAGTGGCAGCCAAGAGGCATGGTGGATAGAGCACCAAGGAGTCAGGAGGACCTGAGTTCAAATTTAACCTCAGACACGTCTTAACTGTGTGAATATAGGCAAATCACTTAACCCCTAGCCATTGTTCTTCTTTGAGTTGTTACTAAAAGAAAAAGTAAGAGTTTAAAAAATAGTTTAATAATTAACTATCCAGATTAAAACAGAAAGAGGTTATTATTTGAATTAATTGACCTGGGCTAGAATCCCTGTTAGGTTATTTACTAGCTGTTTAGTTTTTTACTAGTTGTTTACTGGCAAATTATTTATTCCTACTGAATCCTTCCTAGTTTCCATATGAGGTACTTTACTTCTGATCACATTCTACAATCATTTCAGAATAGCTTCTGGCCACCATATTCCTGCAATATTCACAAGAAATCAACTTAATCAAGATAATTTTCTCCTCCTCCATGTCCCTTCCTAACAAAATATTTCTTACAAGTGTACAATTCCTGTAAGAACTTGCTATTTGACGAAAACTGCTAGGAAAATGGGAAAACAGTATGGCAGAATCTAGGAATAGACCAGTGATCTCACACCACATACCAAGATAAAGTCAAAATGCATATGTCATTTAGAAATAAAGGGTGATACCATAAACAAGTTAGGAGAGGTTTGAATAATATACCTGTCAGTAATTATGGATAAGGGAAGACTGTATGGCCAAACAAGGCAAAGAGAACATTGTAAGATGTAAAATGGATAGTTTTGAACATGGTAAATTAAAAAACCTTGGCACAAACAAAACCAATGCAAACAAGTTTAGAAAGGAAACAAGTTTACATTTCTAAATATGTAGAAATAACTCATACAATGGCCACAGAAAAATGATGGAGGCAGTATTTCCTTACAAGCCTTAGAAGTTATTATGGATTTCAGTGGATCATGGAACAACCACTAGAAGAAATATTTTAGAGCAGGAACTCTTTTCCTTATTTGTATTATTGACCTCTCTGGCAGTCTGTTGAAGCTTATTCCCTTGCCTGCCTTCCCCCATCTAGCAGCAATATCATTACTATCTATTTGAGAAAATGCATAACAAAGACTTTCAGAACTATCAGACAAGTATTCAACCAACAAGCATTTATGAAGGTGTTCTTATGTGTCAGGCACTGTGTTAAGCATGGAGATGCAAAGAAGGGCAAATTATTAAGGTATTTATAAATTATAATAAATCTACAGAAAAAATAGCAGGGCAGATATATGAGAAATATTTATTCAGTCTACAGGAGGTATAACTGCCTATTTATGACTTGGAAAAACCCTTTGCAAAAACTATATAATGTATCGATAGTCCACACTTTGGGAACCGTTGATTTCGGTATCCTTCCCATAATCCATAATCCATAATCCATTGATGAGAAAACTGAGGTCATTGACTCCCCAAAGTTTTCATAGACAGGAAGAAGCACAGCCAGAATCTAAACCCATTTTCTGACTCCACTTTCCACTGTATAAGAGGTTGTCATGTCAGATGGTCCAGCCCTTTCTGGGGCAGGGGTTCACCAGTTGGGCAAACCAATTCACCCTCCCTTCTGTCCAGTTTCTCATGTACATGTTTGCTGTAATTCATGGATTTCACTTCATCAAAAATGGGATTTTTCTTCTTTTCCTTATAAGGACTAGCCCTTCCACTGCACTTATTTATTTGGATGCCTAATTCATTTCTCTAGAAGCTACAGGTGCCTTTAGAGAGATGTGCTTAGCATGGCAAATAGCTGACTAGTGCCTGCATAATAGCTCTATTACAATAGCTCCCATTTATATAGCACCTTGGGGACTATAAAGTACTTTCCTATATGTTCTATCATTTAATGATAATAATTGCTCAATTTTACAATGATTTAAGATTTTCAAAGCATCTTCACAATAATCCATCCTCTATTGGGCATCCAACCCTATAATATAAGCAGTAGTAACACAATCATCCTCATTTTACAGGGAAAGAAACTGAGACCCAGAGAAGAAGGAATAAAGATTTGAAAAAGAAAAGAAGGAAGAAAGGAAGGGTGGAAGCAAGTGAGGGAATCAGGAAGAGAGGGAGAAAAGAGGGAGAAAGGGATGGGACAAGGAAGAGAGGAAAAAAGAAAGGGAGGAAGGAAGGCAAGAAATATTCATTTATTAAGGTACCTGTTATGTGCTAGCTACTTTACAACTATTTTACACTCATTTGATCCTCATTACAATTCTAGGAGGTAGCTGCTGTTATTTATACCCCCATTTAACAGTTGACAAATCAGAAGCAGACAGAGGTTAAGTTACTTGTCTTAGGCCACAGAGCTAGTAAGTATCTAAACAAAATTTGGACTCAGGTCTTAGCCTTGACTGCAGGCTAACACTCTATCCATTGTGCCAACTAGCTGCCATCTGGCTAGTTATTTAGTCTTGCACAAGATCACATATCTAATAATTGACAGAACTGATCCAAGAATCCTGGTCTTCAGATGAGAGGAGGCACTTAACATGTGTTGTTGAGAAGACTGAATTTGAATCCTGCTTTACTTTAAGTCACTTCCTCAAATAGCAAACAGAGAGAGTGGACTATATGAAAGTCATTTGGCATTGATAGGTACAATATGACAAAGAATAAGACAATTTCTGCATTAACGTACTTATAATTTAGTTGGTAAGATAAGACTAAATATGTAGGATACAAGACACTATGAGAATTCATCTCTTTGGTCTTTTCAGAATTTTAATCATTTAAATCCCAACATAGCATCTTTTCCTATTCAGGGCCCCAAAACTGGATTTACGGAAAAGTGTTTTGGATTAGGAATGAGAGGAACTGGGTTCAAATTCTAATTCTGTGTGACTTTGGGAAAGCCATTTCTTCTCCCTAGGCTTCCATTTCCTTATTCATACAATGAAAGATTAGAATTCTATAACTTCTAAGGTCCCTTTCAGCTCTAAACATCTCAGATGGCAAAGGAGGAATGCTTCACTTAATAGCTGTGTATATTTATGGAATTTTACCTCCAGCACAGTTTAGATTCATAATAATGTGACATGCAACTTACTGGGTAAAAATTGCTATGAAATGCTCCAATTCCAAAATCTCCAATCCATCAACCTGTCAGAATTAAGATCTGATCTTTGATACTGAATTCTATTTCCAAGGGGACATTATTACCCAAAGATACTTAAAACAAACAAACATACCCTTCTAAGGCAGAAGAGTAGTAAGCCCTAGTCAATTGAGGTTAACTGACTTGCCCAGGGTCATATAGCTAGGAAGTATCTGAAGTTAGATTTTGAACCCAGGCTTTTCATATAGGAATTGTGGGCATGAGTTCTTTAAGAATCATAGAATCTGGGGGCAGCTGGGTAGCTCAGTGGATTGAGAGCTAGCCCTAGAGATGGGAGGTCCTAGGTTCAAATCTGACCTCAGATACTTCCCAGCTGTGTGACCCTGGGCAAGTCACTTGACCCCCATTGCCTAGCCCTTACCACTCTTCTGCCTTGGAGCCAATACACAGTATTGGCTCCAAGACAGAAGGTAAGGGTTTAAAAAAAAAAAATCATAGAATCTTGGAGACAGAAGATACCTCAGGTGCCATCTTGTCAATTTATACCTAAACAATAATCCTGTAATAACTAACATTAGCAAATGACCATAAGTGTAACCATAGGTAGAAATCTGGGTCTGGAGCCAGGAAATCTTGAGTTCAAATCCAGTTTCAGGCACTTACTAGCTGTGTGATCATGGGTAAATCATTTAACTTTTGTCTGCCTCAGGTTCCTCATCCCTAAAATGGAGATACTAATAGCACCTACCTTAGGGTTGTTGTAAGACTTAGATGAGATAATATTTGAGAGCATTTTACAAACTGCTAGATTTTATTTAAATGATAGCTATTATTTTTATTTTGCCTTTATTCCCCTAGTGAGAGAGAACCAACTACTACATTATCCTGCCTTTCCAAATATATATCCACAAGTTTTGCTTTCATCTGAGGTACAACAGTAATAAACATACATCAAAAGACTAAAATTGGGGGGCAAAGGACTGGGGCTCAAGTCCCTAATCTGCTCTGTTTACTTGTCTTTAGTCATGTCAGACTCTTCTTGACCCTATTTGTTGTTGTTGTTGTCATAGATGTTGTTGTTGTTTTGGCAAAGGTAGTGGAGTGGTTTTCCTTCTCCACATATTTTCTTCTCTAGCTCATTTGACAGTTGAGAAAATTGAAGGAAATGGGGTTAAGTGACTTGCCTAGTATCATCTAGCAAATAAGCATATGAGGCAAGACTTGAACTTAGGTCTTCCTGACATTCTTTCCACTGAGCCACTTAGCTGCCCTCTCGAGTTGCTACTTGCTACCTATATGACCTTGAGCAATTACTTAACCTCTCTAGGCATTTAAAAATGATAGGGTTGAAATAGATGATCTCAAAAATGTCTTCCAGATCTAAATCTATCATCTTCTGACTTTTCTTATTTCAAACTATGTTTCCTACCATATGAAAATACTGACAAATTTACTGTAGAAGACAGAAGAGTAGGAAAAAGGAAATAGCTCAAATGCTAACAGAAGTAATAATATTCCTAGCTGGAGGGAAAGTCAAAAGCTCAGGGGACAACATCTGAACAACTGCTACTTTCTCTCTAAACTCACACAAGACTTCCCTGACTCTCCCACAGTCTGTTTCTTATTTACTGTGAGTTTCCATTTTCATTTTTTACCAGAGAACCCTGTTTCAAACACTGGATTCTGCTGGTTTTTGTCCTTTGGTTTGGAGCGGACCATAGATATGATGTACTGGTGTGACCTTGAATTGCATTTAAATGAGGCAGAGTTGCCCAAAGTCATCAGCTTCACACTCTCTGCCAGAGCCATTGGAGTCCAATGGCAAGTTAAAGTCATGATGATACTGATGACCCTGGGAAGAAGAGGATGGCCATGACATCTTCAAGTCTGACCAAGTACTAAGCATCCCCCAGTCTGTGCTTGTTTCAGCTGTCTTCATGGCCCTGAGAACAAGTTGTCCTCTTCTGTTCATTCTGGCGAGGGAAATCTTCGCCTGCTTGGGGTAGGTATTCCCCTCACTCACTGAAGGGTTTGAAGCTTGTTGGTTACCCTCAACCTGGTTTAGCCAGTCTGCTGAGATGTTTTAACAGGGTATGACCACTTCTTGAGCCACAGGTAAGACTTAAGTGACAGGTGGACACAAAGTTGGACAAACAGCCCTATAAAGGGCTCAGCAAGCCCTCATAGCAAAGTTGCTATCAACTCCTTGAACACCCCATTACATTGGTCCATGGAAAGAACCCTTTTTTTAAAAACCCTTATCTTCCATCTTAGAATTAATGCTGTTGATTGGTTCCAAGGCGGAAGAGTGATAAGAGCTAGGCAATGGGGGTTAAGTGACTTGCCCAGGATCACACAGCTGGGAAATATCTTCCAGATTTGAACCTAGGACCTCACAGCTCTAGGCCTAGCTCTCAATTCATTGAGCCATCCAGCTGTCGCCAAAGGAACCCTTTCTTTGGAGCCAGGTCTGTGGTTAAGCCCCAACTCCAACTCTGCAAAAGTGTGAAGCAAGTTGGATGAGGGTAGGGCTTCCTTTTGTCTGGTCTCAGGAATGTATAGCATTCTATTTTTGAGGTGCTGAGATCTCCAAGGAAGCTTGCTGAAACGTCATTTGGACAGAATGTCATTTGTTTGTATTCATGTTCAAGCTGGAGAGGGACTTGGTCAACCAAGCCTAGGGAACTCTTGGTAAGGGTTAAATAAGGAGGTAAAGTTACTGACCAGCTTGGAAGCAGCAGGCTCCATTTTATACAAATTAAGTATTTTAGCTCAATGCATTATTGCTGACTTTATATAGTCTTTTTCCTCTTGTAAACAAACAAACTCAAAGACACAGTTATATAACCACAGTGTGTGTTAGATGAGGTAAGAAGAGAAAGAGTGAACAAAAGGGAGACGAAGGCTTTCATATGTAGCACCAATCAATAATTTAGTGACTAGTGTGGTTCCAAGGATCTCTGAAGAAAGGGTGAAGAACCAAAGAAGGGGAGGGGATTCAGTGTCTCAAGGAGGGAAGTTCACTGATCAGGGAAGGTCTGGGAGCAGAGGAAAGACAATGTCATGGGTCCAAAGAAGAAGGTTCCCTGTATTTGACTTCAAAAGGGGGGGAGAATCTTTAGAAAACTGACCCAGTTCAGACAGAGGTGAAACTAAGGCTTAGATTCTTTACAGGAGATGATGGTGATGATGAGCAAGTTTTAGCACCTCCTCCTCTGCCTCCTCATATGAAAAATGAGGGGTGTAGACTCATTGGCCTCTGGGATCCCTTCCTGCTAGAAATCTATGTTACCATGAGAGTTCACATGTGTTTTAAGGTTTGTAAAATGTTTTCTTTACACCAACATTTTGAGGTAAGAAGTATACATATTATTAGTCCTATTTTATAGATGTTAACTGAGCTTCCAAAAGATGAAATGATTTTGCTTCAACTGAAGAAGTAACAGTAGTAGTAGTGGTGGTGGTAGTAGTAGTAGTGGTGGTGATAGCAGTAGCAATAGCAGAAGTAGTAGTAGTAGTAGTAGAAGAAGAAGGAGGAGGAAGAGGAGGAGAATTAAGAAAAGGAGAAGGTGAAGGAGGAGAAGGAGAAGGAGAAGGAGAGAAGAAGAAAAAGAATGATAAGGAGAAGGAGAAGCAGTAGCAGTAGTAGTAATTGTTGTTGTTGTCGTCGTCGTCGTCTTCTTCTTCATCATCATCATGGGTAGCTAGGCTGCACAGTGGATACAGTGCCAGACCTGGAATCAAGAATCCTAACTTCAAATCCAATCTTAGACACTGTGTGACCTTGGGCAAGTCACTTAACCATGTTTGCCTTCAGTTTCCTATCTGCAAAATGATCTGGACAAGGTGTTTTGAGGAAAGTGGGTAAATTTACAGAGAGAAGTAGCATGAGACAAGCAGGAAGATTCTGGAACTTTGAAGGAGGGTTAGGCTGGGACCAAGGCTGTGATAACAAAGGAAATGGCAACCATTCCAGTATCCCTGCCAAGAAAACCTCAAATAGGATCATGAAGATTTGTACATGATTGAACAACATTAGTAGTCATAATGAATAATAATAATAATAATAATAATAATAATCGCTAGTATTTATATGGTACTTTAAGGTTAACAAAGCAGACATACCTATAAAATAATCTCATTTGATCCTCACAATAGCTGTCTAAGAAAGGTATTATTATCCATATTTTACAGGCAAGGAAACTGTGGTAGACAGAGCTTAGGTAACTTTCTCAGGATCACATAGGTAGTATATGTCTAAGGCTGGAATTGAACTCAGGACTTCTTGAGTTCATCATCTAGTACTGGGTCCACTGCAGCACTGTGCTACTTATCAAGGCTTGGTTGAAGTGTCATTTCCTTCTGACAGCCTTTCTAGTGCCCTCCCCATCACTCAGTGGCAGTTTTCTATTTTGTTTTTTTAATTTTAAAATTATTTCTATATGTCAATATAATCTTTACTAGTCATTTTCTGACATTTTGTGTTCCATGTGCCTTCTCCAGATGGCAGGTACAAAGATATAGTTGTATATGTGTTGTTATAAAATACCTATTTCCATGTTTTTCAGAGTGGTATTTTTTGGGAAGGGGCCTTGATGTTTCCTCTATTTATTTCTGAGTGTATGTCCCTTACTAGAATATATTACTTGAAGAACTGTCTCACTTTTCAAAGCTGTATTTCCAGTGTCCAGCACAGTACCTGGCACACAGCAAGTGCTTAATGATTACCTACATATTAAATGAATTTTTGAAGTATCTATTAGGTTCCAGGTAAGATGGTAGGTCCTAGAGACACAAAATCAAAAATGAGGCAATCCCTGCTCACAGAACTACAGAGATTTATCTGTGCAGTGTCTTCCTCTGCCTTCCTTTCCCTCCCTTCCTCCTTCTCTGTCTTTGTGTCTCACTGTCTGTCTTTCTCCAACCCCCGCCCCTATTTTACACATATAATTGGCAGAACTGGGACTCCAAACTCTACCAGCATTCTACTGCACCCTCCTGCCCCTCTAGAGCTTAGCAGACGAGCTGTCTTTTGCTTTGAAGAAATTGTCACTTCCTCCAGTGCCTCCTTGTCAAATAAGGCTCTACCCTCCTATACCATTTATCAGGTAAGAGGCTTTTCCTCCCACAGATGATTATTTGTCACCTTTTTTTTAAAGTCACCTAAAACTGAGATGTCAGGAATTTCATTCATTTCTATTCATATTTAAGTTGTGTCATAGCTTGACATAAGGGCAAAGCAGCTCTCTTGCCCATTAAAATGCACATTAGCTGTTTCCATCTTTGAAAAATTGCCTTGGGGGCAGCTAGGTAGCTCAGTGGACTGAGTGCCAGGCCTAGAGATGGAAGATCCTGGATTCAAATGTGGTCTCAGACACTTCCTTGCTGTGTGACCCTGGCTAATTACTTAATCCCCATTTCCCAGCCCTTAATGCTCATCTGCTTTGGAACCAATACACAGTATTAATTCTAAGATGGAAGGTAAGAGAGAAAAAAGGAAGGAAGGAAGGAAGGAAGGAAGGAAGGAAGGAAGGAAGGAAGGAAGGAAGGAAGGAAGGAAGGAAGGAAGGAAGGAAGGAAGGAAGGAAGGAAGGAAGGAAGGAAGGAAGGAAGGAAGGAAGGAAGGAAGGAAGGAAGGAAGGAAGGAAGGAAGGAAGGAAGGAAGGAAGGAAGGGAGGGAGGGAGGGAGGGAGGGAAGGAGGGAGGGAGGGAGGGAGGGAGGGAGGGAGGAAGGAAGGAAGCAAGCAAGCAAGGAAGGAAGGAAGGAAGGAAGGAAGGAAGGAAGGAAGGAAGGAAATAAAAGAAAAATTGCTATATAGTTTGAGATCCATTGGTTTTTAATCCTCTAGACTATGATACAATTTATTCATTTGATAAGGCTCCATCTATTGCTACAATATCTATACATTTGTTATAATCCAAAACCTATTTTTTCTTATTATATATGGATAATGTATATTTATACATATACATACTTTCTTTGTCTCTCTCTCTCTACTTCTCTCTCTTTTTCTCTCGTCATATTACTCTAATACTCAAGAATTATCATTAGCTTCCTATTATCTCCTGAGTAAATTTCAATTTCCTTTATTTAGTATTTGAAATTCTCTAAAGTTTGGCACCAACTTACCTATCAAGTATTGTGGAATTTTATTCTCTTTCATACATTCTATTTTATAGCCAAACTGAGCTACTCTTTGGCCCTTTCACTCCTCAGAACATGAGTCATACTTTTCTTCCTGCTTTCAAGCCCTTTATCTCTATTTAGAGTAGACAGTGTAAAAGCATTACTATTTTCACTTTTTGTTGTTCTTCAGTCACTTCAGTTGTGTCTGACTCTTCATGACCCCATCTGGGATTTTCTTGGCAAAGATACTGGGATGGGGTGCCATTTCCTTCTCCAGCTCATTATACAGATGAGGAAACTGAGGGAAACAGGGTTGAGTGACTTTCCTAGGATCACACAGCTAATAAGTATCTGAAGCTTCATCTGAGGATTTTTAATTTATTCACTTTCTAGTTTTTTAATTTGCATACCCAATTCATTGACTTCTGCCCTTCTTAATTTGTTTATATATGAACTCAAGGATATAAATTTCCCCCTGAGTACTGCTTTGGCTGCATCCCATAGGTTTTGAAAGGATGTCTCACCATTGTCATTTTCTTCAATGACGTTATTAATTGTTTCTACAATTTGTTCTTTAACTAGCTGGTTTGGGAGAATCATATTGTTTAATTTCCAATTAATTTTTGATTTATCTATCCATGTACCCTTACTAATTATTATTTTTATTGCACTGTGGTCTGAGAAGGTTGCATTTATTATTTCTGCCCATTTGCACTTGTTTGCAATGATTTTGTGACCTAGTACATGGTCAATTTTTGTGAATGTACTGCTGAAAAAAAGGTGTATTCCTTTTTTCCCTATTTATTTTTCTTCATATGTCTACTAACTCTAATTTTTCTAAGATATCTAGTTTGGATAGGGGAAGGTTCAGATCTCCCACTAGTATAGTTTTTCTATCTATTTCATCCTTGAGCTCCTCTAGTTTCTCCTTTAAAAATTTGGATGCTCTGCCATTTGATGCATACATATTGAGTGCAGATATTTCCTCATTGTCTATACTGCCTTTTATCAGGATGTAATTAACTTCCCTATCTCTTTTAACTAGATTTATTTTTACTTTGGCTTTGTCCGATATCATGATTGCTACTCCTGCCTTCTTTTTATCATTTGATGCCCAGTAGGTTTGGCTCCATCCTCTTACTTTCACCCTATGCGTATCTACCTTCCTCATGTGTGTTTCTTGCAGACAGCATATGGTAGGGTTTTGGATTCTAATCCACTCTGCTATTCGATTGCATTTTATGGGTGAGTTCATTCCATTCACAATCAGAGTTGTGATTACTAGCTGTGTATTTCCCAGCATTCTGAACAATGTATAAAAATGACCAAATAAAATAATGTTAAAAAAAATAAAAAAACAAGCATCTGAAGCTAGATTTGATATCAGGAAAAGGAGTCTCTAGAGATGAGAAAGGATCTGTCCCAGGTGTCAGATGTAGGAGTTAAATCCTTGTTTCCTGAATCAAAGTGTAACATTCCACTATACTGCATTATTTGGATAAAACCCGTTTTGAATGAAGCTTTATTCTTTTTCTTTTAAACTTTTACCATCTCTCTTGTATTTCTTTTTTTAAAACTCTTCCTTTCAGTCTTTAAATTGATACTAAATATTGATTCCAAGACAGAAGATTAATAAGGGCTAAGCAAGTAGGATTAAGTGACTTGCCCAGGGTCATACAGCTAGGAAGTATCTGAGGCCAGATATGAACCCAGGTTCTCCCAACCCCAGATCTGGCATTCTATTCACTGTACCACCTAACTTGCTTAACCCTTATTCTTATATGATTATGTTTCTATAGTATATTGGTTCGGTTCCCTGGCTTAGTAAATTGAGAGTATTAGTCAATCAACATACATTTATTAAATTCCTACTATGTACTAAGCTCTAAGTTCTAAGCACTCAGTTCTAGGATACTCAGATGGATCTATGATCTTGCTGATTTGGGAATATCATCTGAAGATAGAGATGACAGCCCATTCATGCTGGTCTGTTCTGTGTGACCTGTGATGGTCTCCCAAAATGTACCACAGCAAGGTGAGATATCTTAGCTATGAAGGCAAAAAGGAAACAGTATAAGAACTTGTTTTTTAGCAGAAGAAACATGCCCACATAGGAGCATATTGAAAATCCATAAAAAATAAATGGATATTATTTTATATTAAAATTGTAATAATTTCAAGTTTAATTACTTTGACATTAAACAGAATTTTTAAAGTCATGGAGTGGAAGATGATAGCTGTCACAAAACATGTGAAGAACTGTTAAATGAAAGAGTGATTAGACATTTGCTATAGCTTCAGGGAAAAGTCAGTTTCCTAAAAGCAGAAATTCTTTCATTTCTTGTCTGTATTCTCAGATCCTAGTCTGGAGCCTCAGATACTGGCATAGGTACTCAGTAAGTATTTGTTGGTTGATTGAAAAGGAAAATCTGATAAACAGATGTAAGTTACAGAGAGGCAGGTTTCATTTTAATATAAGGAATAACTTGCTAAGAGTTTGAGCTGTCTAAAAATAGAATGGATCACCTTGTCAGGGAGTGAGTTCTCAATAACAGGAGGCTTTACTGCAGAGACAGTAAAGGGAGTTGCTCAGGGATGTAGGAGATTGGATCTATTTATCAGGCAGGTGGTTCAACAAGATGACCTCTGAAATTGCCTGTAAATCATTAATTCTAAGATTCTCTGCATTTTTCATTAACGATGAGAAACTTTTAATACCTTCCTAAAGAATGAGTCTATACATGCTGCTTCAAACCACCTAATTGAAAATATAATTACTAAGGTTTTAAATGTCATTTTCCCATGTGAGAAGTAAACAGTTTGACCTAATGAAATCTTAAAATATATATATATATATATATATATGTATATATATATATATATATATATATACAGCAACAGAAATAGTTTGGAGAAAAACTTGTATTCACCTACTTCCAGGGAAAGAACTGATAAGTAGAAATCAGTGAGACAAATTTTTATATAAACATGTATCTTTTTTGTCAAATGATGCCTTCTCTAATGGGGAGAAAGGAGGGAGTTAACTGAGTATTCTGATGTAACAAACAAAAAAGATCATGTTACCACCATTTCCCCCACTGAGCCTCCACTCAATAAATTCCTTATTTCCTCAAGGATCAAATATAAAGCCCTCTCTCTGGTTTATAAAGCCCTTTACAACCTGGCCTGTTCCTATCTTTCCAATCTTCTTACACAATACTAACAAACTCTAAATCCAGTGACACTGATCATCCCAGTGTTCCTTTCACAATACACTCCCTTTTCCTGAGTCTATGCCTTTATACTGGCAGTCCTGGAATGCCCTCCTCCCTCACCTTTCCTTAGTGACTACCCTGGCTCTCTTCAAGATTTAGCTCAAATTGTGGGCAGCTGGTTAGATCAGTGGATTGACAGCCAAGCCTAGAGGGGGAGTCTTGGGTTCAAATCTGTCCTCAGACACTTCCTGGGGGAGGTGGGTCTGGGCAAATCACTTAATCCTTAAGCCCTTACCACTCTTCTGCCTTAGAATCAATACTAAGATGGAAGGTAAGGGTTAAAAAAAAAAGAAATGCTTGTTGATTGTTGACTGGTCTTCACTACAGCATTCTGATGACTGACTATTCATGTTGACTGGCCCTTAGTTTCTTATCTATAAAATGAGAATGGTAAGCCTTAAGGTGCCATAGAAAAATGATTTCTTAAATTATATAATATCTTTCTTTGTTGGTGATTACTAGAACTTGACAAATGTCAGTGTTTGTGGAAGTCCCTCCTTTCCTTTAGATGCTGAAACGAGGGGGCTTTTTTTCCCCTTAAAGCAAAATGTTGACAGAATTAAAAATTGATTCAAGGTTCCTGGCTGGTAGATAAGAAGCCCTCCTCCTCCTTAAATAGCAAGGATAAACATTTTCTTCATTATAAGTAAAATGAGACAATGTGGGAAGCATTTATTATTAGTACAATATGTTTTGCCTTAAGGGTGATACATATCACAAGCAAAATGCCACAATTGTTTTACATTTTGATTCTGTCTGAAACCTACTGTGTATCCTACAGTTCATGAAATAATAATGTATTTCTGCCACTTAAAATTCTTCCATTCACTATTTAGAATTTGCAAAAATTACCTCTCTTGCTTTGGTTCTTGCTTTAGAGAAAAAGTGTCCAACACATGGCCCACAACACAACTGAGTGTTGCTTGAACCAGATTACATGGAACTGGAAATATTGAACAAAATGAAAATACAATAATACTTAGATATGGTTCATATGTACTACCATACAGTTATCCTTGTATATGGTTCAGTGACCCTTGTTCCATTTCTGTTTGATACCAATGCCCTCAAGAGTCTAGATTTACATAATTTATCCCTTCCTTTATTCATTTGATAAACATTGACTGAAAAAACTCCACCAGGTATAACATCAAATGCACACTTTCTAACTTTAGACAGTCATTGAACCTCTCCAGGCCTCAGTTTTCCCATCTGAAAAATGAGGCAATTGACCTGGATGACCTCCAAAGTTCTTTGGATCTTGGATATTAATCCTCAGATAAATCTCTAAATTTATGATCCAAAGAATTGTGAGGGAGTAAGAATAAATAAGACAGAGATAGTCATTTAAGAGTAAGGAAACTGAGGTCCAGAAAAGTCAAATGACTTGCCTAAGATCATCTCCTTGCTTTTAAGAAACTTTGTTGAATAATCAGAGGGACTTAGGTGGCACAGTACATATGGTGCCAAATCTGGGGTCAGGAAGACACATCTTTTTATGTTCAAACCTGGCCTTGGACACTTACTAGCTGGGTGATCCTTGGCAAGTTACTTCACCTTGTTCACTTCAATTTCTTCATCTGTAAAATGAGCTAGAGAAGGAAATGGCAAACCACTCCAGTATCTCTGCCAAGAAAACCTTCAGTGGGGTCACAAAGAGTCAGACTCTACTGAAATGACCAAACAACAACAATAACAAGAGAGGAATAAGACATAGCTGGAGACCTTAAACCTTAAAAGGAGTTTCTGGGAGGAGCTCTCCAATCAGATGGAAAGAGACCTCAGGGTTGGGGGGGAAGGGGGGAAGAATCTTCCATTGTGTGAATTCCAAGGTTGGAGTGAAGCTTCAGAATACAGAGTTAGAACAGCAGATTTAAGCAGATTTGCTTAAATGATGGGCCTGTCTCAGACAAGGGGGAAACAGTTGCTCTTCATCAGGGCAATGACTCTGGGGCAATGGAAAGAGCACCTGATTTACTCTCAAAGGATTCCTGACTCCACTACTTATTCCCTGTCGGACTCTGGAAAACTTAACTGTCTTCTAGATGACATTGATTGCCCTGATCTATTTAAAAAAAAAAGGATGATCGACCAAATGATGATTCATGTTATACCATTAACTCCTATGGAACACTGACCAGTGACTGAGCTTTATGGAAAAATGTTCTGAAGAGTGTTCAGGAGGGCAATCAAGATGAAAAGGGGAATGAAGATCATGTCACATAAGAAATAAGCATCTTATTTAGCCTTGAGAGAGAAGATTTGGCAGAGGTCTGGGCAGAGGAAGTACCTGTTTGCTGTCTGAATACTGGAAGGGCTTGGGTTAGAAGAGTTGGCTTTGTTTTATTTGGCACCAGAAGTCAGACCTAAGATCAAGGAATGGAAGATTAAGATTAAAAGAATAAAGTTAGATTCATAAGGAAACGCTTCTTGTTAATTAAAACTTTTTCAAAGTGGAATGAGATGCCTTGGGATATGATTTGTTTTCTCTAACTCAAGATCTCTAAGCAAAGATTAGGTGTCTCCTCTTCAGAATTGCTGTATGGGGAATTCCTGCTTAGGAAAGGGCAGACTAAATAGTCTCTGGAGCACTTTCTTTTTAAAACGGATTTTATTTTTTCCAGATTATGTGCCAATACAATTTCTTAATATTTGTTTTTTTGACATTCTGCAACCCATGTTCTCTCTCTCTCTCCATCTTATCCCATCCCCCTCCCTAAGATAGCAGGTAATATGATATAAGTTGTACATATATTATCATATGTAATGCATATTTTCAAGTTTGTCATGTTATGAAAGATCACATATATTGCTTACACTAGGGAAAAACTCACAGAGGAAATGAAGTAAAAATGGTATGTCTCAATCTGCATTCAGACTCCATTTGTTCCTTTTATGGCAGTGCATAATCTTTTTTTGTTGTAGGTCCCTTGAACCTATCCCAGATCCTTGCCTTGCGGATAATAATTAAGTTATTCACAGTTGACCACCATACATTATTATTATTATTATCGTGTACTCACTTCTATTTTCATCACTTTTTAAGTCTTTCCAGGTTTTTTGTAATCATTTGGTTTGTCATTTCTTATGGTAGAATATTATTATATACTACTACTACTACTACTAATAATAATAATAATAGTATCACAACTTGTTCAGCTGGACACCAATGGATGGACATTCCTTCAGCTTCCAGTTCTTTGCCACCCTAAAAAGAGCTGCTATAAGTATTTTTGTACTTGTTTTTGTATCTTCGTATTTTTGTATTTTTTGTATTTTTTCCTCTCTCTTTAATCTCTTTGAGATACAAACCTAGTAGTGGTATTGCTGGGTCAAAGGGTATGCACAGTTTTATGGCCCTTTGGGCATGGTTCCAGATTGCTCTACAAAATGGTTGGATCAATTCTCACTGGCTTTTCCCCATATACCCTCCAGCGTTTATCATTTTCCATTTTTGTCATGTTAGCCAGTCTGATGGGTGTAAGATGGTATCTCAGAGTTGTTTTAATTTGCATTTCTCTAATCAGTAGTGATTTGGATGGACCAGTTCAAGGGAGCAAATTGGGCTGAATACATAGTTTGGGGTTCTACCTCTGAAGAGATAACATTTGAACCCATGGGAGTTGGTGAACTCAACAGAATGATGAATGATAGCTAGCATCTATTAAACACTAAAGTTTGCAAAGCACTTTACACACATTATCTCATTCAATCCTCCCAGCAAATCACCAGGTAAATACTATTTTTAAAATAGTGATTTGTAGCATTTTTTCATATGACTAAAGATAGTTTTAACTTCTTCATCTGAGATTTGCCTATTCAGAACCTTTGCCCATTTATCAACTGGGAAATGCTTTGTATTTGTATAGAGTTGACTCAATTCTTTATATATTTCAGAAATGAAGGTTTTGTCAGAGAGACTTGCTATAAAGATTTTTTCCCCAGTTTGTTGTTAGTCTTTTAATCTTGGTTACATTGCTTTTTTTTGTGCAGAAACTTTAATTTAATGTAGTCATAGTTATCTTGTTTACATTTCATGATGTTCTTTGTGTCTTGTTTTGGTCTAAAATTTTCCCTTATCCATAGATCTGACAGGTATTTTGTGCTCCCCTATCATGTGTCCATTTTGAGGTATTGATTTATGCCTAATGCTGGGGCATTGTCTTATTCTGACATTCTAGGACTCTGCAAAACAATCATACTCTTGAAGATGACTGAGGATATCTTTTTCTGCACATGTGGTATTGTTAACGGAATCAGAAAATCTCAGTTGAGGGTACCTCAGGGATTATCTAGTCCATCCAATAAGCATAAAATAATTCCCATTATGACATATTCAGCAACTTTCTTTTTGAGGCAGTGAGAGATAGGATGGATAGTATTGATCTTAGAATCAAGAATAGCTGAGTTCAGATCCTACCTAATCGGACACTTACTACTTATGTCACCCATATAAAATCACTGAGGATATCTTCACCTTGACTTCCTTATCTGAAAATGGGGATAATAATAGCACCTTCCTTCCTGAACTGTTATGAGGCTCTAAGGAGATAATATATGTAAAATGCTTTGTTAATCTCAAAGCACTCTATAAATGCTAGCTACTAATAATAAAGAACACCAATTAAGAAAAACCCACCACATCTAAAGCAGCCCATTCTAACTTGGGATAGTAATAAGAGTTTGGAGGATTTTTTCCAATTTTTAGAAAGCCTTATTTTCCTTCCTTTAAATATACATAAAGACTTTTAGGGGAGAAAAGGTCCTATTAAGAAAGAATGGGGAGGTCTGTGGAGGTAGACTGAGTTAATTGAGAACTGGTGGCAGTGGTTGAGACCAGCCCTCAATAGCTGGAGGGAAAGACATGGTTGAGTATGGAGAAAAAGAGAGTGGAATCTCTGAGCAGGACTCTGGTTTCACCAGTTAATATTCTTTTTTGCCTACATTTCCTTCTCCTCATAATACCTACCTGCTGTGGTTACCAATAGCTGGGTTTTCTTTGGTTGTTTGGTAAAAATCCAAGAGCCATTAGGAAGCCTGACGGCCATCTTCAGACAGAACACAGGATGCCCAGGGTATTTTCAAAGCCGCCAAAATCAGAGTCAAATATATTATATTCAGATGGCACAAGTGCCAGAGATAATGACTTGGGACTTTTGATTATCTTTCATTTCAGTGCATTTGGGAGTTCCATTTGGGCAGATATCCCAGTTACATTAAGGCAAAATGACACATAAGATTGAAAAATTGGATCTGAAAGGCTAGCAGTTTAAATGCTGGATCTTAAGCAAATGTGTTAAAAAGAGTGCTTTGTCCTCTTTAAATGAACTCTGTATAAGCTACTAATAGGGAGAGATCCCCTCCTGGGTTTCCCGAGGAGCTTTTATACTGATGTATGCTAATTTATTGGAAATAGCAATGATAGTACAGAGGAAATTGCCCAGGACTAGCAGGTGACACTCTTGGTTTAGACTCATCTTATTTTAAATGTCAGCAATGTGGCATAAGAAGGCAAGGACACAGGAGAGAAAAAGTTGTAAGGAGTTCTGAGTTCAAATGTGGACACTGATAATACCTATGTACCTGCAGGAAAATCATTCTACCTCAGGAACAACTTTGTCTCGGTAGAATGAGAGATGGAGACTAGATTGCTCCTGAGTTTTCTTCTAAGTATAAAATCCTATAATTCTGTGAGTTTCTTTTTTATTAAACATGGACATTTGATGGGCAGATACTAATTCCTCCTTTCACTAAAATCCTTATCACTGCCGAAATAAAATTTCAAAATCCTCTGTTTGAGAGAACAGAATACACAGTAACTGCAATACTGACTCATAATCAATTTTGAAAGACTTTGCTATTGTCAACAATACAATGATCCAAGAAAATTCTGAAGAACCTATGATGAAAAACGCTATCCACCTCCAGAAAAAGAACTGATGGAGTTTGCAGATCAAAGCATGTTATTTTTTATTTTCTTTATTTTTTCATGCTTTTTTGGTCTGTGTTTTCTTTCACAACATGACTAATATGTTAATATGTTTTACATGATTGCATATGTACAACCTCTTACAAACTGCTCCCATCTCAGGGATGGGAGAAGAAAGTGGGAGGAAAAGAATTTGGAATTCAAAGACTGTAAAAATGAAAGTTAAGATTGCTTTTACATGCAATTGAGAAGAAAATAAAATGTTGTTTCTAAAAATATGGTTTGGCTTTTAATGTCCTTTATAATTTGGCTCCTTTCCTTTTTAGTTATTATAAAACATAATCCCTTCTATATACTCTGAGATCCAGTAATATGGACCTCCTTTCTATCTTTTGATAGAAAGGCACTACCTCTTCCAACTCTGTGTTTTTGAAAACTGACTATCCTCCTGCCTGGAATTCTCTCCCTCCTCAGCTCTGCCACTTAGCTCTCTTCTAGTCTCACTATTGTAACAATGGAGATACTTGGTATAACAAAAATCAGGAATGTATTGGAAACTTTTAAAATTATTCCACCCTACTGAGACAGTGCTTTAGGGGAAGATAAAAGTTGTAAACTCCTGATTGAACAATGAAGGTACTTAACTAATATCTTATAGTAAAGCTAGAACCTTAAGCTAGGTCTATTTTTAGATCTAATACAAAAAGGTGTTAAGTACCTGTAAAAGTTAAATTAATCACAAAAGGTCAAGCAACTTACAAAAGGCAAGCTTAACAAAGAGGTGTGAAGTACTCAGAAGATATAATCTAACCAAAGAAGGTGAAAACCAAATAAGATGAGAACTAAGAATGGGCAGTCCTAGAAAAAAGTGTCTGCTGTGAATGGTAGGAGTGAAAATTTGGGGGAGGTGACATAAGAGAAAATTTCTTTAAAACTCGCTCTCCCTTAGGCTCAGTGAGGCCACTTTGGCCTAGGCCTTTAACTACTGCTTGGCTCAGCCTGAGCCAGAGCAGTTTAAATTAATTCCTTCTCTCTTTATTAATTAAAATCTTCATAAATCCCAGCTGACTTGGGTATTTTCATATTTGTGAATTTCCCATGGCGACCACTTATTTAGATTTTAAGTCAAAACACTAAAATTATCCTTACAGTTTTGGCGTTTATACTATCTATGATAATGCCAAAGAGAACCAGCCTAAAATTCAGCTGAATTCATATTAATTGTGATGAACAACTTTGGCCCTAAAGAACAGAGAATGAAATATGTGCTCCTTCTCTTGGAAAAGAACTTTGGGATGAGGAGTGGTATGTTTTATAAGCTATCAGATGATATAGCGTTGTTGGGAAGTTTTGCCTAACTGTTTTTCTTTGTTATAAAGGATGTTGCAGTGGGGGGTCAAGTATTCTGAGAAAAGATTATGAGGCAAAAATCCATTCTTCCATAAGAAGCCTTTCCTCATGTCCCTTAATGCTAGGGCCTTCACAACATATATCATATATATCATTCATACATGGTTATTTGACTGCTGCCTCCTGCGTTATTAGATTGTGAGTTCCTTGAGAACAAGAACTATATTTGTGGCCTTTGGTTGTACTTCCAAATGCAGAGTTCCTGGCATACAGGAGGTGCTTAATAAATGTCTTACATTGACATTTTGCCATGCATGATAATTATTTCTTTTTCTTCCCTACCAGACTGAAGACTTCTTTAAGCCAGAGACTATGTTTTATCCTTCTTTTTATCACATTGCATTTATCACAGACAGTACCTTCCATAGTCAGTCAATAAGAATCTATCTATTAAGCACTGACTGTGTCAAACACTGTAGTAGGGCTGGGAACACACAAAGGGCAAAAACATAGTCTCTGCCCTAATAAATGCTCATATTCCAATTGGAGAAACAATATGCAAACATATGAGTGCTCAATAAATACATAATTATTATATTAATATAATATGTAATTATAAACATATAGTATTCATTCAATAAATTAATAAGTAAATACTTTGCACATTAAGCCCAAGTAAGATGATCCAAGTTTTGAATACAAAACTCATTAGAGTTATATTCATGATAATTCAGGAGTAAAACAAAAACCAAAACACCCCCACAAATCTATTTTTTAGTCTCATTTGAGGTTAATGTGATTTTGAATAACTGGCCAGATTCGCCTGGAATCATTTTTAAAATCTTTCTTTCTATAACTGATGCTTATTGCAGTTGGGAGTTTCGGTGGAATCATTGATTTTTATTCATTTCCTGGAGAGCTCTCATAGAAAGGTGCTAGTTAAAATGTTTAAGCTTCTGAGCAAAATAATAAAAATAATAATAATAAATCATGGGAAAAATATCTTTTCTTCTTGCCTACTCCTACGTCTCTTACCACATTATGACATATACATGAATATAATTGCATATTATTGTACCATTAAGAAATGAATAGGGGGCAGCTGGGTAGCTCAGTGGATTGAGAGCCAGGCCTAGAGATGGGAGGTCCTAGGTTCAAATCTGGCCTCAGACACTTCCCAGCTGTGTGACCTTGGGCAAGTCACTTGACCCCCATTGCCTAGCCCTTACCACTCTTCTGCCTTGGAGCCAATACACAGTACTGATTCCAAGATGGAAGGTAAGGGTTTAAAATAAAAAAAGAAATTAATATTAGGAATTCAGAGAAATATGGGAAGATCTGAATGAAGTGATGGAAAACAAAGAGAAAAAAATATATATATATACATACATATATACAGTGGCTACAATAATAATAAGCCAAAGAGATCTACTTTAAAATTCAGCTGAATTCATTTTAATTGCAATGAACAACATTTGTCCCAAAAAACAGAGAGTGAAATATGCACTCCTCCTCTTGGAAAAGAATTGTGGGACAAGAGGAGTGGGATGTTTTATAAGCTGTCTGATGCAGTAGCTTTTTTTGTTTTTAATTTTATTTTTATTATCATGCAAAGCCCACTTCTATGTTGGTCCATTGTTGTAGGAACAAACTCATACACAATCAAAACCCCCAAATAAAACCATAAATACACTGATGTAAAAGACAACTCCAACAGTTCTTTCCCTGGAGGTGTATAGCATTCCCAGTCATAAGTCTTTCAAGATTGTCCCAGATAAATACATTGCTAAGAGGAGCCAAGTTTTCACAGATAATCACTGTCCAGTTTTGCTGTTATTGTGTACAATGTTCTCCCATTTCTGTTTATTTCACTATGCATCAATTTCTGCAGATCTTTCCAGCTTTTCCTGAAATCATCTTGCATATCATTTCTTATAGCACAATAGTATCCAATCACCAATATGTACCGCAATTTGTTCAACTGTTCCCCAATTGATGGACATCCCTCCAATTTCCAATTCTTTGCCATGATATAGTAGCTTTGTTGGTAGGTTTTGTGTAACAGTTTTCCTTTGTTATAAAGGACAGTTCAGTGAGGGTCAGGTGTATTGAGAAATTATTGTGACATTAAAAAAAAATTAAGTCATTAATTTAAAAAGAGAAAAAAAAACCAAATGGAATGAAGAAATTGCAAGACCATTCTGTGACTTAGTGATATTCATGAACCTCCAAGATTTATATTATTTGATACTATAATCTGATCATGATTATGTTGATAATGAGGATATAAAGTGCATGCACAGAGTACCTCCCTATCAGCCAGGCATACAATCTAGGGCTCATCCCTGATTTCTCACTCCCATTGACTCCATATATCCAGTCAGTTGCTAAACCTGGTCATTTCTGTCTCTACAACATTTTGTAAATATGTCCTCTTCTCTTTATTCACACAGTCACCACACTTAATTCAGGCTGTCATCACCTCTGCTTTAGTCCAACTCCATCATTTTATAGATCAGGAAACTGATAAACAGAAGATGATATGTCTTTCCCTTCACCATATAGAAGCAAAGTGGGATTTGAACCCTGGTCCCGATTCCCTACACAGTTCCTTTTTCACCGTACAACACTGCCTTACTAATAAAAAAAAAATTTTTTTTTTTTTGCATAGGTGATGTAGAATGTGGGGCTTGGAGTCAGGAAGAATCATCTTCCTGAGTTCAAATTTGGCTTCAGACACTTAGTACCTGTGAGACCCCAGGCAAGTCATTTAATCTGGTTTGCCTCCATTTTCTTATCTATAAAATGAAATGGAGAAGGGTTGGTTGTTCAGGTGTTTCAGTCATATCTGACTCTTCATAACCCTACTTGGATTTTTTTTGGCAAAAATCCTAGAGTGGTTTTCCATTTTCCTAACCTTCTCCAGCTCACTTTATAGATAAGGAAACTGAGGAGAACGGGGTTAAGTGGCTTGCTCAGAATCACCAAAGCTAGAAAGTATCTCAAGCCAGATTTAAACTCAGAAAGATGAATCTTCCTGACTCCAGGACCAACACTCTATCCACTGTACCACCTAGCTGCCCCCACTTAGAGTGGACATGACTGAAAAATTATGAAATTTACCCTTCCTCTTCCTCTACCTAGAACAATGGTTAGTCAACCCTCTCACTCCCAACTTAATAAATACTGGATTGAATCAAATTGATGAATGAATGAATGACTTTTCTTGGTAGGGTTAGGAATAGCTTTAATAAGTGAATTGCTTAAGAATGAATTGGAGTATTATTCTACCAGGAAAAAAGAATTAAACCTATTTTTGTATGCTTTACTTCTATTAGTTTCTGAACTCTTCGAAGACAGGGATCACACTGATTTAGAGTGAGAAGGGATCCTAATATTACACTCACATTTTAAAGATGTGGAAACTGAGGTTTAGGGAAGTTAAATCACACAAAGGTTGGACTTGGGATTTGAACCCACATTCCCCGATTCCAAATGCAACATTCTGTTCCACTGCCCTATGCCAGGACTTTGACAGTTGTTCCTCTTTAAAGCTCTAGTTCTTAGCCTTGTGCCTAGCAGGTATCTGTAAAATTGAATAGTGTTGATTTCAAGTAATAATTGCCATCCCTGAACACAATGGCTCCTTTCCTAGTCACCCTACCGGAGGATGCTGGGACAAACAAGGAACCTGATAAAGCAAGAGTTCTTTCTGTCTCTTCTCTCTGAAACTGTCTGCAGATTAGCTTGGATGGTTCACTAAGGTCAACTTAAATGCACAGAATGATAACACATTAGAGCATATTCAAAGGAACTCACTAGGATTCCTCTGCACTATTTGTGAGATGGGCTGAATGAAAAGAAATGTCTGTAAAATTGAGAATAAAATGGAAGTAATCCCAATAAAAAGAAATTGTCAAAGCATTCTCTTGATGATTCTACTTGTTCTTACAACAACCCAGCAAGACTAAAAAGGGCAGATATTATTGCTCACAGGAGGAAACTGAGGCATGAAGAGCTCATGTGGCTTGCCCAGAATCATACAACTGGTAGAGGGCAGAGCAACCCTTGGAGTCCAGGTCTTAGAACTCCTTTTCATCAAACCACTCTGTCCATTGGGACTGGATGTTTTTCTGAAGTGAGAATTAATTTGCCTCAAACAAAGTCGTCTTTCAAAGGATATGCCTTTAGAAGAGGACATGATCGTGTATGCTTAATGGGGCATTTCTGAAAAGGAAGAAAAATTGGCATAATCATAATGATGATAATTCATACTTCTATAGTGCTTTTATAATATCCCAGTGATGCAGTTAGCCAGATCATTGTTATCCCCATTTTACAGATGAGGAAACAAAGGCCAGAGAGTTCAAATAACTCACCTAACAGAGAGTTAGAGCCAAGAACAAGATTTGGACTCAAGTTTTCTTGCTCTAAGTTTGGTGTTTTATCACCATTATGACAAATCATTTCATATAGAACTCATACATAGCATTTAGACTTTGAAGAGACTTTGGACATCTTATTTAAACAAATCTCATAAAACACAGAAGGAAACTGAGACTTTAGTCAAGGGAAATTACTCAACAGAGTTCAGATTAAAAGTCAATAGGATTCAAATGTGATCTCAGACACTTCTTAGCTATGTGACCCTAGGCAAGTCACTTAACACCAGTTAACTAGTCCTTACTGCTCTCCTGCCATGGAATCTATGCTTAGAATCAATTATAAAATGGAAGATAAGGGTTTAAAAATAAATAAATTAAGTAACTATGGGAGGGGGCAGCAAGGTGGCACAGTGAATAGAGTGCCAAACCTGGAGTTGAGAGGACCTGGATTCAAATCTGTCCTCAGATACTTCCTAGTTATATGACCCTGGACAAGCCACTTAACCCCTTTAGAGCCCTTGCTGCTCTTCTGCCTTAGAGTTGTTCTTAAGACTGAAAGCAAAGGTTAAAAAAAAGTCAATGGGACAGTCAGGATACAAAGGAAGATCCTAAGACTTGAATTCTAGCTTTTCCTAAGACATTGTCTCCCATGAGTCAATTCTCTACAAAGTCAACATGTTAGGGCAGATCTCTCCAGCTGTACTTGTTCAGCACTGATAAAATGGTGGTACTTCCTTTCCCTCAATAAGACAATCTTCCCCATGTACTTCATAGCATCCTAAAGTATAAGACTAGAAAATAAATCCCTAGTGTTTAAAATGTGAAATCATCACTTCGAGACTCAATTTCTCATTTTTCTATGTCATTCATATGTATATGAATGTATATTTTTCTGAAAAGTTAGCTGCTCTCTAAAAGTACAGTGCCCAAATAATTGTCCTTTATTTCTTTAAGTATCCTGGAGCAAGAGAATCACAGTATTTTGGTTCTGAATTCTTCATGAGCTACCTTTTCAAGTCATCTCCCTTTTCTGAACCTCAGTCTCCCTGCTTATTTTGTTGGTTGGTTTTCATTTTATTTTTTTAAAAATCTTTTTCCATGGTTACATGATTCATGTTCTCTTTCCTCTCTTCCCTCCTCTCTCCAAGAGCTGACAAGCAATTCCTTATAAAAAGGAGTAGGACTAAATCATCTAGATCTGTTTGGGTCCAATATTCTTGAATTTTGTCTCAAAATTTTATATTTGCATTGCCTTGATTTAATAAACACAGTACAATGAACATAATTTATCCACTATTTGATGTGCCAAAAGTATTATAATTATCCAAGTATCAGGCATTCCACTGATTGTAGTGAAGTCCTTAAGCAACAGAAGCCACACTTCAATAAATAGACCAAACTACTCTTTTTAAATGAGCTCTTAGGTCTATTTTTTAAATACTTAGCTTATAATCAATACTATGTATTGGTTCCAATGCAGAAGAGTGATAAGGGCTAGGCAATGGGGGTTAAGTGACTTATCCAGGGTCACACAGCTAGGAAGTGTGTGAGGGCAGCTTTGAACCTAGGACCTCTTGTCTCTAGACCTGGCTCTCAATCCACTGAGTTACCCAGGTGCCCCCTCTCCAAAGACTATTTTTCTAAAAATAGTTTCTCCCATATTTTCCTTCCTGTTGTTATTTTGTATTCACTATTACACTGGAATTATCCTTGTAGAGACCCTAATCCCCTTTCCCCTGGACTATTACAACAGCCTTCTTCTAATGGGTTTCTCTGCCTCAGGACTTCACCCTCCAATCCATCCAGCAATCAGATATCCAAATAGTTTTCCTAAACCATAGGTATGTTGCCTCACATTGGTATCCCTCACTTCCACCTGTTCTTGGTGTTTCTAACTTCTTTCAAAACTCAACTCAAACCCCACTTTGTCAAGGAGTCATTTCCCTGAGTCCCCTGTCCAAATGCTGGCGCTCTTCCTCTGGTCTTATTTCCTAATGACTCTGTTTCCATTTTGTATGTTCATAGTTGTCTGCAGGTCCTCTTTCCCCTTGAGGAAAGGATGGCATTTCTGCCTTTCTCTGTAGCCCTCCAGCTTCAGCATGGTGCTTTGCATGGAGCAAGCCCCATAAATGCCTGTTGGCTTCTTCAACAAGAGTACTTCCCCTGGGATCAGTGGCTGACCCTCCTGCTTATTAAATGTTTTGACTTTCCAGCTGGCTTGATTGCCCAGGTTGGCTTGCCCATTACCCCTTGCCTTTGCCCTCTTTCCTGGCCTCAGCCTTTGCTCGCTCTCCAATGCCCCTTGTCCACTCCATGAAGCCACAAAGAGTTTGTCAGGGCTCTCAGCTCTGGAAGAGTCCTGACCACAGCCCTTGTTGGCCAGCCATGTCTCACTGCTTCCTCTACACCTGGTAGGGCTGAGGAGGCTCAAAGGCAATCCGTCTTTCAGCACAACGATGGAAAAGGATGAATGAGAGCCCAGGAGCCATGAATAAACCCCTGCCAGATGCAATATAGAAACTGCCTCTGTCTAAGGCCAGAATCATCATTTCTGCTAATGAATGCATGTCCCAGCTTACCAAGTTCAATTAGCTATCTTGTGAATTCTTTGCCACATTTTTCAATGTGGCTAATTATTTAGTATATGAAAAATTAGCCATTATAGAAGATATATTTGATTTTTGACTCACATGGTCTGCAGTTATACGTTGCATAATGGATGAGTCTCTAGTCGGAATTTATTGTTATCCATTATTTCCCTACACAGAATAAAGCCATATTTGTAGCAGATCATTGTTTATTTGTAGTAGACAGTGGCAAAATATACTTACATATTTTGTATGGAGCAGCTAGCTGGTAAAATAGATCTGGGGTCAGGAAAGCTTGAATCCAATTCTGGCCTCAGACGCTTGCTAGCAGTGTGACTCTGGATAAGTCATCTAACCACTGTTGCCTCAGTTTTCTCATGTGTAAAATGGGGTTAATGATACCATTATCCTTCCAAGGTTGTTGTAAAGACCAAATAAGATAATAATTGTGAAGTACTTAGCATGGTTTCTGGCATGGGGTTAGCACTATATAAATGTTAACTATTTATTATTATTGCACTTTGGAATAAAAAAAAGGTGAACTGTTCCCCAGGCTTGTGTGACTCTCTATTTTAAAAAATCTGTTCTCTCCACTGACAGTCTTTCAATTCTGGTTGCTATCTAGAAGACATCTTAAGTATGGGAGAAAAGTAATGGCTTTGGAGTCAAAGGCCTTGAGTTCAAATTCTGCCTCCATGCTGATCTGTGTTACCTTGGGTAAACCACTTAAACCCTTTGGGGCTCAGTTTCCTCACCTGTAAAATAAGGAGGTTGAACTAAATGGCTTCTGAATCCCTTTCCATATCTATGGTACTATGATCTTTTCTGAGCTACAACTCTGTAGCTCATAACATTTTGCATCTGGTACTCTAGTTTGCATCTGCTGTCCTGTCTGATTTTAATTCCACAGAATAATAATATAATAACAAACAGAAGTTAGCTGGGTCAGTGGATAGAGTGCTGGACCTGGAATCAAAAAGGACTGAGTTCAAATACGGCCTTGTTATAAAATAAATTTTTTACCAATTATTTTTACTAAAAAATTTTACTAATTTACCAAGTTTACTAAATTTTTACTGTTTACTAAATTTTACTAATTTCCTAAGTTTTTAAACTAAATTTTATTAAATGCTAAAAATAGACATTTACTAGCTATGTGACTCTGGGTAAGTTACTTAACCTTATTTGCCTCAGTCCCTCATTTGTAAAATGAGTTGGAGATGGAAATGGCAAACCACTCCACTATCATTGCCAAGAAAATCCCAAATGGGGTTATGGAGAGTTCGACATGACTGAAATGACTGAACAACAACATAAAAAAGTTGTGTTGACAGAATCTGAGAATATTAGAGCCCAAAGGGACCTAAATTCCTCCTTTCCTCAATAAGTTCATCACTTCTAAACTTATCAAGTTGTTACCAAGATGGCAACTCAAGTCCTGATTGACACGACATCCTTTAGACTCCTCTCCCTTCAGTTTGGAGGGCTGGAACTTAGAGCATCAAACTCCTCCCTATACCTTCCTTTATAAAGGGGAAGAATTAGACTCTCAGCTCACTTCACTTTGTGTGTCTACTATTTTACCTGGTTTCAACTCCATGGAACAAGATACTCCTTGGTGTACCCCATTTTTCCCTGCCTTTTTTTTGTATATTGTCTTCCTCTTGAGATTGTAAGTTCCTTGACGACAGAGACTTTTTTATTAATTATATGCATTGCCTGGCACATAGTAGGTGGTTAATAAATATTTAATGGATTGGAGATTTCTATTTGGAAGTCTTGCTATCACCTTGAAGTCAATATACCCCAAACAAGCTCATCATTTTTCTTCCAGTGTTTTTTTGATTTAGTAGTTTCTGTTAGTGGCACCATCTTTCAACCAGTCTCCTATTTTTGAAACTATGAGATTGTCTTGGACTCTCCTCTCTCTCTCTCTCTCTCTCTCTCTCTCTCTCTCTCTCTCTCTCTCATAGACAATCAGATACTAAACTATATTAATTTAGTTAAATTCAACCAGTATTTTAAAGCACCTATTCTGTGCAAAGCATGGTGCCAGATGCTGGAGAAACAAAGAAAAAAATGGAAAATAGTGCCTGTCCTCATGAAGCTTTCATTCTATTTTCAGTTCTACTTCTACAATACCTAGCTCATCCATCTCTGCTTTTCTCTTACTCCACTGTCAAAACCTTAGTCCAGGATTTCATTGCCAACCTTTTAGACTTTTAGAATAGTCTCATAATAGCTGTTCCTACTTCCACTCATCCCTCTACCATTCAATCCATCTTCTCCAACAATTCCAGATTAATCTTTATTATAAAAAGATGAGTGCTTTTCCATTCTATTCCATCTGGTCAAATCATTTTCTCAAACCCCTTCAATAGCTCTCTTTTGCCTACTAAGTGAGGCTCAAATAATTTTGCTTGACATTCAAAATTTGATACAATTTGACATCTCTTTCCCTACCTTTTAAACCTTATATGACTCTCAAAATGCTCTATTCATACTGTACTTTCCCAGAGCATTCAGCACGCAGACCCCATAATTTCCTGCCTCCATGCTTTTATTCATTCTGTTACCTCTTCCTACAGTGATCTCTCCTACCCTATTTTCTTACTTAATTCCCAGCCATCCTTTAAAACCCAATTCAAATTCTACCTGACCCATGAAGCCTTTTTTGATCACCTCTGTTATTAAAAATCTCTTTTCAGGCAGATAGTACCCAACATTTACCTTGCTCCTCCTTTTTGGACTTATCATGTATTTTTTTTTTAATTAAAGTTATTTGTAGTAGGATCTTAGCCTTCTTTTAGACTTGTCTGGAAGCTCCCGAATGGGGCTTATCTGGATTTTATATCTTTCTCAATGCTTCTAGGACAGTATTCTGTATATAGTATGAGCTTAATATAAGACTGCTGGGTAGCTCAGTGGATAGAAAACCAGGTCTGGAAATGGTAGGTCCTGGGTTCAAATCCTTCCTTAGATACTTCCCAGCTGTGTGACCTTGGGCCAGCCACTTAATGCTAATTGCCTAGCACTTACCATAACTCTGCCTTGGAATCAATACTTAGTACCGATTCTAAAATAGAAGGAAGCATAAAAAAAAAAAAAGAGCAGAATCAGACCTAAATCATGATAAAACCAATCTTTTGGAAAGTTAGTAAGTTGAAGGTAATTGTCTATAGGGCACTCTTTCCCCAAATATGCACTTCCAAATTTCTATCTCCAGGCCTTCATTTATTTATTGTTATTTATCACATTTATTTTATTCATATTATATATAACATATATTCATATAAAATATATTCATATACTATAATATAATCATTACATTTATTATTATTCATCTCCACCCTAGGCCTCAATGGAAAAAAAAAAGAAAAAAGATGTAAATCATGAATTAAGATTGCTTTCATTTAAGAACAATGTTTTGACAGCAAAGATGACATCTTGCTGACCAGATTATCATCATTATCTTCACTGAATGACATTATAGTACTTACTGTATTTTAATAGTGTTATTGTAATATCTCCCAAAATAGAAATTGGGTCTAGCTGTTTCTGAAAGCAGCCACAGAAATGTGAAAAAGCTTAAGTTCTTGGAGTCACACATCCACATAAACATGACCCCCTGGACTGGAGACAGAGCTACAGAAGGCTTTATTTGGGTTCAGAATCTTAGCCCTAAAAGTAGCCACGGCATCTGAGCTGAGGAGGGCACTCCCTAGCCTCTCTGCTATATAAGGACTTTATAAGGATCCTATGATTCAGACTCTGACAGGACCTTGAATATTTTCTGGTCCAAATCTCTCACCTTACTTAATGATGATGAAAATTAGGTCTAGAGAGTGAAAGTCATAATGGTAGTAATTAGCTAAGTCACTCAAAAACACCATAATGCCTCAGTTTTTTCATCTATAAAATGGGGGTATTGCATGTGATGGCCTCTGAGGTATCACACAGGTCTAAATCTGGGTTACTATGTGATTCCTTCATGTAAAGTCGGTTTTCCATATAAGAAGTAAAGAAAGCAAGGAGAGAACTCTTGGCAGAGTAACAGTGTGTATGGGCATCTGTGTTTGTCTTTTTTTATTTGTAATTGTTATCCCTTTGGGGGAATAACCTTGGGGACACTTTTTTACATGTTAAATCCTATGTGTCAGACAATGGCATGGGCTGCCTTCTATTACATGAGTAATAGAAATCACCAATATGATGGTAGAGCTGGTGACTACCTCAGGAATGCCTGGGTACTAAAACCAGAGCCATTAGATTTGGAAGGGACTTTTGAGATTGTCTAGTCCTTACCCAAGTTGCACAAGCCAGTTCCAACCCCATTCTTGGGTTTGCCTTCTAACCACTTTCCTAGTTTTTCTCCTTTTGGGGGGAGTCTGAAGGATGCTGGAAGTGAGAGGTCAGGAGACTAGTAAAATCCTTCATAGTAGCACCACTGACAGTGCCATTTTTTCTATCTTACCCAGAGCCAAGAATATACAAGAGGGAAGTCTTATTCTGATGATCTGGTAATGGAAATATGGCTATTTCCTGTAGCATACCACAGGGACATATGTTTTCTGAAACTTTTAATGGGCAAATAATTCCTATAAAAAACTTAAGGCTTTGAAGAATCCCAATAAGCCACTCCTGTCTTAAGGTTTCTTTTCTACCCATATAAGAAAAACTCATTTGGTACAAGTTTGTTGGAGAAAAATTGATTATTTATCTAAACACAAGGAAAGTAAGAAGGGAGAGAAAGAGTAAATGGAGTATCTTCCTTGTTGGAATTATCTTTCATCCAAACCATTTCCACTTATAATTTATAATGTTGAATGCTATCCACATTCAGAGGAAGAACTGTGGGAGTAGAAACACAGAAGAAAAACAACTACTTGATCACACAGGTCAATGGGAATATGATTGGGGATGTAGACACTAAATGATTACCCTGGTGAAATTATCAATAATATGGAAATAGGTCTTGATCTATGACACATGTAAAACCCAGTGGAATTGTGCCTTGGCTACGGAAGGGACTGGGGAGAGGGGAGGGAAAGAACATGAATCTTGTAACCATGGAAAAATAGTCAAAATTAATTAAATACATTTTTCCAAAAATAAAAAAAAATAATAATTTATAATGTTCAAGATAAAAAGCAAGATTTTAGGGAAAAAATTAAAACAAGGTTATATCATAGGGCCCCCTTAATCTGGTTTTACTTTTCCTGGTAGTAGTTGGCCCAGGTGGCAGTGGTTTCTTCTGCTTTCAATGTGACTTTAAAATTTTTAACTTTTTAGAAGTTTTGTTTTGTTTTTTTCTGGAGGGGCAAGGGAGGAATGGGGGATGCTACAAAGCACTGACCCCAGGGGCAGGAGTGGGGAGAGGGAACATATGTACATGGGGTCAGCCAGTATTTCTTGGCTTCAGCCATTCAGAACAGACCTTGGAATGTATCCCAGGAAATACTGCCCTACTGTATAGTCCAGATTAGGATTTTTTATTTGATTCAACTACTTAACTGGACTAATCAAATGACCATGGTTGTGGAGGAGGGATAATCAGCATAATCATAATCCTGTTTTCAGGGTCTTCTGGGTTCTTCTCAGAACTCTTGACTTATTTTTGGATTTGTTTCCAAAAGATGTCTTGTCATTGGACTTTCAGTATTGATTTAGGTGGAATCACAGTGAAATATAAACAGAAGGCTTTGGTGTGTATGCTTCCACACTACCTATCCATTTGTCTAAGTTTTTGGTATCTCCCTTGTGTTGTTGGACAAACTGCCCTCACGCAAGAGGTCTTCTGAAGGGCATGACTCATGAAGTCAAAGGTCTCTTGGAATCATGTTGATCTATAAGTAAGGAAGAGAATTTAGGATATTCTAGTGCTAGCCATATCCTAAACTCTGTTAGAAGAATTTGCCTATAGGTTCCATGAGTGAGTAGAAGACACTTAGTAGTTTTGTGATCCTGGGCAAGTCACTTAACCCTAATCACCTAGTCCTTACTGCTCTTCTACCTTGGAATTGATATACACTATTGATTCCAAGGTAGAAAGGAAGAATTAAAAAAAAAAACAAACAACAACTAAAGAAGCTAAAGGGAGGGAGGAGGAGGTTACCTGGCACAAGAGATGATGAAGTTCTGCAGCCCAGGAGGGAGAGGTTATGTGGAGGTGATTTCATCTTGCAAAATGATGAGTTTCTGGAGATCATGAAGTTCAGAAGAGCAGCCAAGTGGGAAATCAGGTGATTTCACTGGCTGGCCTCCATGCCTAGGATTCTCTCCCTCCTCTCTTTCTTATTGGCTTCCTGTTTCTGTTGAAATCCTATCTTCTCCAAGAAGCCTCTTTAAATCCCTGTTCATGCTAGAGCTTCCCTCTACCGATCTGCACATAGCAATTTTCATATTGTGAGATCTGACCCATAGTAGGTACTAAATAAATGCATGTTGAGTGACTGCATTGTTATTGCTCAGTCTGTCTGTCTTTTTCTGATTCCATGGAGCCTAGTTATACTTGGGGGTTCTTCATGGCAAGAAAACTAGAGTGTTTTACCATTTCCTTCTTCAGTGGATCCCTTTGTCAGACAATCAGAGGTTAAGTGACTTGAGCAAAGTCACATAGCTAGGAAGTGCATGAGACTGAATTTGAACTCAGGTCTTCCTGACTCCAGACCCAGTATTCTTAACCCCAGAGCCACAGTTGCCTCCAACTACTTCCTTATTACATATGCTATATTATGGGTATCTAAATAGATGCCATATAGACATTCTAGACTTAAGGGACCATGAGGATAGGGACATCTTAATAAATAATTTATTTTTCATGTAATTCCTAGCACAGTGGTCTGTATATAAGAAGGTTCTTAACAGATATCGATTGTGTTGAGCTGAATTGCATAAAATTTAAATAAATCGAAGTAGATAACTATCTCTGAGACCCTTCCTGCTCCAATCCATTAGAAACCTGCAGAAATACACACTACCTTAAAGAAGGCATAATTTTAAATTTCCATTTTCTATGGCTGTACATTAAACTGAGACTATATTACTGTTTCCATTTCCAAAGAAAAATCCTCCTCAAACCTCCTCATACTTGTAATTCATGTCACATCTTGACCTTGAAAAATTCAGACACTGCATTCAAAGCCTCTGAGTTGCTCATCTCTAAAATCTCCAGTGTCAATGGCTGTATGTGTCAATATATCAAAATAAATAACTCATCATATTGGCTTAGCAATGAAGTATTCATAAATTCGTTGATGCCCAGATGATCAGAATTTTATGAGCAAGAGCTAAAGAGACTATTGCATTATAAAAAAAAAAAAGCAATACAAACACTATGAAGGGCTTCAGTCCAAATATATTAATAATGTATAAACAAGAGAATGTTTATATTCACTCTGAGACTACTTGAAACTTCTTCCTTGATTCACAGGAGATTCTATCTTTTTCAGGGACATTTATCAAGTTAACACATGGGTACACTTTAGGAAGTTTATGGTTTAGTTTCAAGAAAGCGTGGGAGCCAAATCTTAAAAAGTAATGTTTTCTTTAATGCAAATCTCATCAAACACAGTTTGAATCCAGCAAATCATCTATCAAATTTTGAAGCAACATAATAAAATGTATTGCCCAACCCTCCAACAAGGTGACCTTAAACTTTCTTTCTTTTTCTTTCTTCCTCCCTTCCTCCCTCCTTTTCTTCTTTCTTTTCCTTCCTTCTTTCCTTTCTTCCTTCCTTCTTTTCTTTTTCTTTCTCTTCGTTCTTCCTCCTTTCTTTCCTTCCTTCCTCCCTCTTTTCCTCTTTTCCAGTCTCAGACACTGCCTGCTATAGGCTAAGACACTTAACCTCAATTGCCTCGCCCTTACCCTTCTTCTGCCTTGGAACCATTGTTTAATATCTATTCTAGGAGAGAAGGTAAGATTTTTTTTTAAATGGTTATTGTAATCATCCAGGTGGGAGGTGAAGAAGACCTGATCTAGGGTGACAATGTAGTAAGAAGAGGTGGTATATGAGAACTATTGTAATTTTGGTAACGGATTAATTTTGGTAATGGATTAAATGTATGAAGTCTAAACATTCCCATTCATTAATGGCCTTGAAGTGATAAATATCAACTAAGTTGGACCTTGAAGAAATGGAGGCATTTCCACAAATAGGTAGAATGTGTGTGTGTGTGTGTGTGTGTGTGTGTGTGTGTGTGTGTGAGACTCACTGGATCATATTAACATTACCTCTTCTACATCACAAAATCTTCATAGAAAATTTTGACCTTTCCTACATGCCAGAGAAATCTGAATTTGTCCTTTTTCTTTTATAGGGTGTGTACAGTACCTTATTGTGCATTTTGGGCTAAGTATGCATTTCTGAGATTCGAAACTTTGTGTCATTTGCCAACTGCTTTCACAAGTCGTCTGGAGCTTCTGCAAAACTCCCCACAGATTTCTATTTAATTTCTTATGCCGACCCATATTGAACGTGAAATGGTGAAAGTTGATATGTGGAAGGGATATTTCGAGCTACGAGGGACTTTAGAAGAGTTGTGGGTATTTCCTTGTCCCTCACTTTGAGGTCTACTAAGCAATCTGCCAACTAGAATTTATTTGTTTTTTTAGATCCTTACCTTCTATCTTAGAATCTATAAGATTTCAAGGCAGAAGGTTGGAAAGGGATAGGCAATTGGGGTTAAGGGACTTGCCCAGCTAGAAAGGATCCAAGGTCAAATTTGAATCCAGGAGCTCCTGACTAGGTTTGGCTTTCTATCAACTAAACCATCCTCAACAAGAATTTATAAAAGCATTTACTTTAGTCAATAAGAATTTACTAAATGCCTACAGTAGGATTCTAAGAATACAAAGAAAGGCCAAATCATCCCATCCTTATTCTTCAGGATCTCACGATCTAATGTGGAAAATACTACATACAAACAAGGCATTTACAGTATATAGTCTCAAAATAAAGCACTATGATTAAAGAGGAGTAGGAAATGTTTCTTGCAGGTCAGACATTAGCTATATCTTTCAAACCCTGTCCTTTAGGAAGCCAGGGAAACTACTAGGTAGAGATGATGAGGGAGAATGTGCCAGACATGGAGGGCAGCCAGTGGAAATATTTGAAGTTGGGAAATGGAGCGTCTTGAGTAAGGAATAGTCAGGAGTTCAGCATCACTGGTCAATCCAAAACAGTGAACTGGATTGCAAAGGCAAGTAAGATATAATAAGGCTGGAAAGGTATGAATGGACCAGGTCATAAAGGAATTGATGAAGGGAGCTGGAGTTGATGGAAGCCTGCCAACCCAAAATTTGGAGGATGTTTCTATCTGTGAAATTAGAAATACTGCTCTGAGTTTATGGTTTAAAATAAAATCTCTCAATAAAAAATTTAATTTAAAAAAATCATTCTCCTGTGAATTCACTTCTTCCACAGAGTTTAATCTTATTTTAAAAAGATAAAACTTCAGCCATTTCTGACCATAAATCTATACATGAATTTCCACACGTGTTTCAATTTCACCTTCCCTGTATTTCCTAGTATATAACTAGGCTCCCAATACAAATATAAACAGGTATGTCACTCATGGATTAGTTAACTATTCTTTGCAATTCAAGCAGGTTCATTTCAATTCAGCAAATATGCATCGAGCAACTTTTATGAGCTGGGCACTGTGCTAGGCACAGAGGGAGCTATAAAGATGGTTTCTGCTTTCATGGAGCTGAAAACTGAGGCCTTTTAATTAATTATGGTTTTACCTGTAGGCACACAATCGCATTATGGCTCTTTATAGTAGAAGAGGTTTAAAAGACTAAATTAAGGCTCAATATAATAATAATTACTGACATTCATATAGATCATTATATGTATTATCTCATTTGCTCCTCACAATAAAAAGCCCTGTGAGATAAGTAGTGAAAGTATTAAGACAGTTGTCTGGGGTCTTGGGCAGTGAAGTGACTTACCTAGGGTCCTATAATCAGTGGAGCAGGTTCAGAGTTCAAGTCTTTATGACTCCAGTATCATTTTTCTATCCATTATGCCATTCTGATTCTTTTAAGTATTATTTTTCCATTTTACTAATGAGGAAATGGATGCTAATCGAGGTTGAGTGAATGGCCTAGGGACCATCAGCAAGTGTTGGTGGGAGAACTGGAACTGATGATGTCTTCTACTAAAGCTAGTGTTCTTTACATTCCTCCATGCTAAGCAGAGTCATACAATAATCCCAGGGTCAGAATTTAATTTTGTAATGGAGTCAGTGGAAAATCAAGACCTTTTTTAGGACCCAATATTGCCTCATTGTGACTGTCAGCAGACTACCTATTTCTTTAAACATTCTATAAGGTATCTGGGTCTATCACTATTGACCAACCTTATCAGCTAATGATAATAATAACAATAATGATAAGGATAATAGATGGCCCTAATACAGTGTTTTTAAAGTTTACAAATCACTTTACAAATATTATCTCATTTGATCCCCACAGCAATGAAGTAGATGCTATTTTCATGCTTCTTTTACAGATGAGAAAACCGAGGCAGATAGAAATGAAGTGAACCTCCCAAGGTCAGCTCTTCCTGACCTCAAGTTTAACTCTCATGGGGAGTTTTTATAAATTATATCTTTCTTGAAGGTGGGCAGGGACAAGAGGGAAAGTTTGTACTAGACCAGGGCTGACCACAGGACTCTGAAAGCAGAAAGTACTTAATAAGTCATTTTTGAGTGAATCAATGTGCTCCACTTTTAAATGGAGCCAACAGTCCATCATCCTTGCTATGGATAGGGAAGGTCTGCTTAGATAATAATGGGAGGTGATCCAAAAAACATTGGTGTTTGGCTTTGGAATACATGAATTTTTAAAAAATCATTTTCCTCTCCAATTATGTTTTGCTGCCTAATATTGCACTGATTTTATACTCTTTGGGCCCATCTCATTGGACTACAAGAGACAAAGGGTGATCCAGAAATATATTTGGGGACTGCAAATAGGACAAAGCCAAAATGGCATGGAATTTTTAACTCGAAGAGAAGATAATAAAAATTTGACTTTTTAGCAATAAGAACAGATGGTGACATTAAATGTATTTTCCTAGTCATTCTGGAAAAGGGCAGATGAGGGTCATCTGAGAAAGATGCAAGAGTATCTCAGGAGAATAAAATATTATTTTAAAGAAAGAATCTATGAAGGAGAGAGAAGATTGAGGGGAGAGAGAAAGGAGAGACAGAGATGAGAGAGGTGGAGGAAAAGAGATAAGGGGAAGGGGAAAGTGAGAGTGGGAAGAGAAAGAAAGAGAGTGAGAAGTGGGGAGGAAGGAAGAGAAAGAGGGGAAAGGGGAGGGGAGGCAGAAAAGAAAGGGGTAAAGAGAGGGAAGAAACAGAGAGAAGAGAGAGGGGAAAGGGGAGAAGGAAGGAGAGGATAGAGGGGGAGAGGGAGGAAGGGAGACAATAGAAGAGGGAGGAAGGGAGTGAGAAAAGGGGAGAGAAGAAAGAGGAAGGGGAAAAAGGGAGGGGAGGAGAGCAGTGGGAAGGAAGACAAAAAAGAAGGAGGAAAGAAGGGAGGGGGAAGGGAAAGATACAGAGAGAATAGAGAGGAAGGAGAGGAGAGAGAGGGATATCAGAAAGGGAGAGAGAAAAGAAGGGGGATAAAGGGAGGGAGGCGGGAAAGGGGGGAAAGACCAACCCATCAAAACATAAAGTCAGACGCCAGAACCCAACTCAGATATAGAGAGCTGAATTTAAGAGACTAGAGGACTTGAATTCAAATCCTCCCTCTGCGACTTACCATCTATGTGACTTAGTATCTGTATAACATCTAATTTAACATTTATGTACATGACAATTCACAGACTTATCTCCTAAGCCACAGACCCATTGATCTGAAAATGGAACAAGTTCCTAGGACAGGAATTCCTCCCACTGATGAAATCACCAATACATATTATCTGTAGGGATATTTTTCCCTCTGGGCCTCAATTTCCTCATTTGTAAAATGAGGTGGTGGAACCTCTTTAGGTCTTAGCCTAGGATGCTAGGGGAGCACAGCTGATTTTAGTTCCAGGTAGAACTTTAATGCAGACACATTTAGTGTTTTCAAGCTCAAGGTCAGTCCTTTGATGAATAAATGGGAACATAAGAAGAATCGTAGACTTAAAATCCGAAGGGAATTCAGATGCCAACAAGTTCAGTCTTCTCTGAAGCATGAATCCCATTTAAGCAGAATTGATGAGGAATTATCCAGACTCCACTAAAACTCTTCAGTGATGGAAACTTCCTTCCTCCGATTCCTTTTAAGGAGAGCTCTAATTCTTGGAGATAGATCAGACTCACTATCTCTTCCTTATTATATTTTGACTTTCTAATGTGATAATAGTGCAAAAGGACCCAAAGGACCAGACAGTCTCTTTGAGAGGTTCTACTTTACAGATGACAATTTACAACTCCTTGATCTCAAGGACAAAATCGGGGCTCCTGAACTGATGAAAGAATAAAATGTTCCATTTCTCCAAGTGCTTTACATTGGAAAAGTCACTTTCCTTACATGAGGAATGCAAGGAAGAAGCAAGGTAGAAAGTAAAGAAAGTAAAACTTGTCCTTTATTGATACATGAAGAAACAGAGCTCAGAGAGGTTAAACAATTTCATTAAATTCCCACAGCTTCTAGGCAGCAGGCAGATCTGAAATCCAAGTCTCCTACCCCTATGTTCAGTGCATGTTGTCTGAATCACATTCCTGCCCCCATTCACATCTGGCAAATCTAAACAGAGAATTTCCTGCTGATACTGTGATTGCACAAGATGACTGCATTTGAACAGAAGTCTTGGCGTTCTGTTTTTATTTTTGTTTTTTAATTCAATGATGAGCCACTTCAATTCAAATTATGGAATGAGTCAAATCAAACATGATAGAGACCAAAATAGACACTCCTGAGCCCCAGAGAACACCTTATAAAATCTTTCATGGAAAACATTTCAAGTGGCAACCAACCATCACCCTAACCCTCGACTTACCCCTCTGTCACAATAAGCAGACAGTAAATTAGGCTTTGCTGGCAGATCACAGGGTGTAGAGCAGCAAATGACACAGCCTTGATCTTACACCCAAAATACCCCATTAGGCCACCATCTGCCGCCCTAAATCCCCCCCCTCCAGCACACCCAAGTATTCCAACAGGATTGTTAATAACGAGAATCCTGGCATTTCCAACATTTCTGATGCCAAGTGGCAGAACAGGGCAGATGGAGGAGTCCTCAGAGCTGTGGGATCCAAAATATAAAACTAAACTTCTCCATGAATACTGTTTGGCTTCTATTGTCACAAAAGAAAATAAAGGTAGAACCACCTCATTATTTCATTTTTAAACCAGGGAGAAAAAAAAAAAACCTATTTCCCGCTATTCATATTTTTGTCTGAGGTTAAGATCATGGGATTTGGAACAGGAAGGGATCTTGGAGATCTTCTAATCCAATGGTTCTAAATTTGAAGTTGTAAACTAAAAAAAAAAAAAGTATCCCTACATAATAGATAGAGCACCATGCCTGGAGCTGGGTAGATCTCGGTTCAAATCTGACCTCAGCCTCTTCCTAACTATGTGACCTTGGACAAATCACTTAAACCCACATTGCCTAGTACTTGCCGTGCTTCTGTCTTAAAAATGATACTAAGATGGAAAATAAGAATTTAAAATGAACAAATAAAGGATATCCCCAAAGACTTTCTTTTGTTGTTGTCTCAGATCAATATTAAATATGGATTCCAACACAGAAGAGCAATAAGGGCTAGGCAACTGGTTTTAAGTGACTTGCCCAGAGTCACTCAGCCAGGAAGTATCTGAGGCATTTGAACCCACCTCCCATATCCCAGCCTGGCTCTCTATCCACTAATCCTACCTCACTGCCCCAAGTCTTTAAGTTTTAGTAGTTTAAAACCACAGTGAGACCTTTGGGACACCCTGTATTTTATGCACTATATTTTGATATAGAGTATTCCAAGATTCCATCAACTGGGAAAATTGATGAAAAAACGGTGGAATCTCACTGTCGAGATGTCTTTTGGGACACCTCAAAAATTAATTTCCCTTATAATCTTACGTATCTTATTTTATACATTTAAGAACTATTTTTGAGAAGGGTTCATAGGCTTCACTATACTTCCAAATGAGGTTTATGTTACCATCTACACTCCTCATGTTACATGTTTAGAAACCACAGCCCAATAAATCAGACACCTTGTTCTAGGTCACAAAGCTAATAAATACTAGAGCTAATATTCTAATGAAGGTGGAAGAATTACAGAACAGGAGTTATAATAAACTTCAGAAGTCATCTGGTCCAATTCCCTGATTTTACAATTAAGGAAATTGAGGCCCAAGGAGGTATAGTGGCTTGCTCATAGTCATATAGATCGTCTATGTCAAAGGCAGAATCTGAAGCCAGGTCCTCAGACCACAAACCATTATCTTTCAATATACTGTAAAGTATATTACTGTAGAATGTTTAAGAATAGACTTTTAAAAAGGAAGCTAAAATATCTTTTTAATCTTTTTTTTTATGTTGCAATCATAAGTGAGCAAAAACTGGAAGAATGAAGAAGTTTGCTTCCCAAATAGTAATATTTGAGCCATATGCCTTTTCTCTTTATTATCCTCATTAAGTAAAGCAAATCCTTACTAATTGTAAAATAATGAGCAACAGATTTACAATTTGACAGCTTTATCAGAATGGATCCAGACTGAATTTTTCTCTCAGTGTTACAGTCAGGGCTCTGGACATTCAAATCGACTCACTCACACCTTGGTTAAAAAATTGGGTACCATTTTCAAGCTGACAAGTCTTTGGGTGATCATATTTACTAAGAGGGTTTATGAAAATGCAATCTAGCCCTTCATTTATTAACTTCAGCAGTTGCTCTGCTAATTACAATTCGGTTGATTTCCGCTTTTTGACATCCATTGGTCTCCCCATTCTGGTATGATATAGCTATTGAATGACGAGAGCTAATGTGAATTCTGCTCTCTGGATTGCATGATTCTGGATGAAGAGAAGAATAATAGCCAATCTTTGAGTCAATCTTGGAATCACAGGATATGAGTCGGGAGGAAATTCCAAAGTCTTCTAATTCTATCTATAACATTTTGACAATTTCCTTTACAATTTCTCAAACAAGTGACTATCTAATCTGTTTGCTTAAAGAATTCTGGTGACAAGGAACTCAGAGGCTCCTAAGTCAGACTATTTCATGTGGGAAGTGACAGAAGAGTGATGATGATGTCATAATTACAATATTAGCCTTTTAGCATTTAAAAAGTGTTTTTGTACATTATTTCAGTTTACCTTCACAACAGTCCTGAGAAAGAAAAAAGGGGCACCCTGGAAGTCTGATGTAATACATAACCAGTTGTGGTTTTTTTTTAATATCACAGATGGAGAGATTATATTCATAGGAGGACCCTAGTGTTAGATGGTTTGGGACAAGAATCAAGGGTCATTCTCTTAGGAAGCAGAGGCCTAGATGGCATGACCTTAGAGCTGAAAAAAAAAAGAGCGATGTAAAGACAGAGAGTTGATGTATAATAGTCCAGTATGTTACAAGCAATGAATGAATGAGTGATGAGAAGCACTTATAGGTACTTACTATATATATAAGCACAGTGCTAAGTTCTGGGGACATAAATAAAAAAGGCTTTAGAGTCCTGGTTCACAAGGATCTCACACTCTAATCAAGGGAGACAACATATAAAAGAAAATTCAGATGCAAGACAGATAAAAAGGCAAAGAAATCCCAAGAGTTCCAGGGTGAGGTGGATGGCAAAGCCCAGACATTCTTAGATTATTTAATTAAATTGAGGATATCAGGGGACTGTAAGTGCAAGGCAGATACTAAGGCCTGGGGGTTCTCCCTCTCATCAAAAGGAATGAAATTATGGATTTAAACCTTATAGGCAGCTAAACAGACCATGCAAAGGGGTAGGGAGCTCCTAGTCATTATCTACCTAGATAGGCTGTGGAACTTCCCAGGGTTAGGGGAGAGGAGGAGGGCTGAAGTAAAGGAGGGTAGGAGGTCCCTTTTGGGGCAGCTCTTCCTGTTCTCCGGTCACTGAGTCTCACCATGAGATGATTTTCAGTGGGTAGAAAGTAATATAATATAACATAATATAGTATAGTACAGTATAATATAATATACCATTATATGAAGTGATATATGATGTGATATGATATAATGTAATATAACATATAATAAATATAATATAATAAATAAAAATTATGATAGACAAATACTATAATAAATACAATATAATAAATATCTAATATAATCAAATATAGAATATATATGATATGATATGATAATATAACATGATATAATATAATTCAATATAAAATCTTATTTATTTATTTAGTTAGAGCCTTAATTTTGTAGCAATGCTAATACAAAATTAAGGCACTGGTTCTGAGGCAGAAGAGCAATAAGGGCTAGGCAATTGGGGGTTAAGTGATTTGCCCAGGGTTACAGAGTCAGGAACTATCTGAGGTCACATTTGAACCCAGGTCTTCCCACCTCCAGGCCTGGCATTCTATTCAATGAGCCACCTTGCTGCCCCAAAAGTAATATAATATTCCAAGGACACAAAAATGGGAAGTTGCAAATAAGAAGACTGAGGGGCGCCATTGATATTATGGGGGGAAAAGGTGAAGAAATTTTGATTCCATAAAACTGAAAATTTTTTGCCCAATTTTAAAATGGATGTAGTTAGAAGGAGAAGGGAAACTTTTTTCTAGAAGTAGCAGATGAATGAGTTGAGATGGATTTTGGCAGAAAGCTTCTCTAATAAATGTCTGCCCTCCAATTATATTGGGAATCAATACAAATATATAAAGACAAGAGCTATTACCAGCAGAAAAATGATAGAAAAGATATGAACAAGCAGTTCTCATGGAGAGAAATCCAAGCTTTCAACAACCACATGAGAAAATGTCCCAAATAACTAATAATAAGAAAAATGAAAGTTAAAACAACTCTGAAGTTCTACTTCATACCTATCAGATTGCCAAAGAGGATGAAAAAGGAAAATGATGATTATTGGATGGGCATTGGGAGGACAGTCACACTAATGCATTACTGGAGAAGCTACAGATTGGTCTAACCATTCTGGAATGCAATTTGGAACTAACTATACCTCTAAAATCACTAAGCTATGCATGTGCACCTTGACTAAAACATAGGCTCTGATTTTTCATCTGTAGTCCATGAGACACATGATCCAAGGGAGAAGATTCATATGCACAAGGAGAAAGGGAAGGGAAAGAATAAGCATTTATTAAAATACCTACAATGTACCAGAAACTGTGCTAAGCACTTAAAAAATATCTCATTTGATCCTCAATTTATTTGAGCAAAAACACATATAAAAAAAAAACATATGTATATAAAAATAAAACAGTTATGGAAAATAAACATATATCATAATGGAAATGGATTTTGAGTGACAATACATGTATAACCCAGTAGAACTGATTGTCAGCTCCAGGAAGAGGGAGGGAAAAGGAGTGGGAAAGAACATGAATCATGTAACCATGGGAAAATATTTAAAAAATAAAATTATATTAAAAAATATTTTAAATTAATTTTAAAAACACATATATTTACACAAAACACATATACAGTACCACAACCCCCCAACACCTGGGTGACTAAGCAGCTTTTCTTTCTTTCTTTTTTTTTTAAAAACCTTTACTTTCTGTCTTAGAATCAATACTGTGTATATTGGTTCCAAGGCAGAAGAGCAGTAATGGCCAGGCAATGGGAGTGAAGTGATTTGCCCAAAGACATACACAGAGCTAGAAAGTGTCTGAGGTCAAATTTGAACCTAAGACCTCCTATTTCTAGGCCTGACTCTCAATTCACTGAGCCACCTAGCTGCTTAAGACCAAACTGCTTACCTTTGGGTGTGAGGAAGGGACTAGAAAAGGTACCCTAAAAACTGTCTGCTTAAGAAATGATACAAGAACAATCTCAAGGTATCTCTGAAGAATTTTGGTATCAATCATGAGATATGGGATGACATTGGTATGGAGAACCAGCATCAAAGAAAGTGCTGTGCTCCAGGAGCAAAGCAGAATTATAGTAGCTCCAAAGAAACATGAGACAGGCATCTTCATCCCAAATGTACACACTCCCCATCTGTGGCAGAGCCTTCTGAGATCAAAGTGGTCTGATCAGCTTCAGGTGAACATACTGTACATCGACCCTGACATAATGACGTTATCTTGGTCCTTTCTGAGTATGAACATCAGGATATATAGATATAGATAGACAAATGGATAGATATATAGAAAGAGAGATGGGTGGATACATGGATGGATGGACAGATGGATGGACGGATGGACGGATGGACAGATGGATGGACAGATGGATGGATACATGGATGAATGGATGGATGGATACATTTTGATAAAGAAAAAACTGGGATTGAATAAATCATTGTATATGAATATAACATAACATTATTTGAGTAGAAAGAAATTGATGAAAGGGATAGATTCTGAGAAACCTGGGAAGACTGATATGAAATAATGCAGAGTGAAGTGGACAAAAACAAGAGAACTATTTATACAATGATTACTATAAAGGAAAACAACTATGAAAGATTTAAGAATTCTGATCAATTCAATTGACTAGACTGATGATGGAGAACACCTTGCACCTTTAAAGGGGAAAGGTAAGGGATGGTTGGCACAGAATTACATATCCATTTTCAGACCATACGAATATACAACATTAATTTATTTTGTTGATTATTTGTTAAACAGAGGACTGTTATTTTTGGGTGTGCACACAGAGAAGAGTCATGGGAAGGCTAAGGGGGCAGTGATAATGATGTAAGCAAGCAAGCAAGGCCTTCTCCAGTTCTGGGAGGGGAGTGATGTAGGGAGGGAAATGTCTGGGAATTTTAATCTGATTAACAAAAAAACATTTTTTTTTTTAAAGAAAGAACACATCTAAGGAAGTAGAAGGAAAATTTAAAAGGAACATGTACACACATAGCAGTGCTGGTACCACAATATGAAATGTAATCAACATATTGGAGGAAAAAAATTGTAAGACACATGAATGGTTTCATGTATAATTATGTACCGTAGTCTTTTTCTGGCCTTTATGTTTGCAAATGTTCACAATTTGGTTAATTTCTAATCCACGATAAACTTTTTTTTAAGTAGGATCATAGGACAATAGTCTAGAATTATGGGACCGTCTAATCCAACTACTTAATTTTATAAATGATGAAGATATGCCATTCCCTTTCAATATTCTCTCCAAAAATAAAAACATGTTTTTCAGAACTCGGGGATCTTTTGCTGCAGTTTCTGCTACAGCTTCTCAATTCCCCCAAATTAAGCACCTACTATGTGCAAAATTTTGGCTAGGCTCTGAAGACAAAAAGATAAATATGACAAAGGTCCATGACTTTAGGAGGAAACACTATTGGAGGGAGGGATTGAATAGAATTCAACAGGAAAAACAATTTTTATTTGCATGGAATCATACTTTTTTACCCCTGGAAGGGAAAGTAACATTAGCTAGACTAATCATTTAAGTGATGAGGAAACTACTTCAGAAAAGGCAAGTGATTTGCAGAAGGTTTTAGTGGCAGAGTTAACAAAACCCAAGTTTTCTGCTTCCTGATTCAATTCTCTTTTAAGTGTACATCACCATCCTCAAGGTGATTATAACTGCAAAACAAATCAATAAACACTTGTATCATGGCAGCAATGTGTAAGGCACTGTGTAGGGTGCTGGGAGGAGAGAAATGGATCTGAAGGAGCTCAAGATCTAATGAAGGAGCTTTGGGGAAAAGCTGTAGGGGAGAGTCTGGGGAAGATTGCACTGGGGGGAATGGCTCTTTGTAATCAGGGTTGAAAAGTACCACCTGAGAAGAATAGAGGAGGAATTTGGCAATGATGATGGGCATATATATATATATATATATATACACACACACATAAATATAAATGTGACAAACACTCTATTGGAGTTAGGGATTGAATAGAATGAAAAAGGAAAAACTATCTTTATTTGCATTGAATAATACATAATGGAAGAATCATAATTCTCCCTACCACTATTTTTGAATAAAAAAAAAAATCTGAGCCCAACACCAAAGAACAAAAACCTTCACAACAAAATCATCATCAATTGATGCAAACTCTCCTACTGGGCATGTCCTAAAATGCACATCCCAGTTTGCATCTGGAATTAGTGAGAGGTGGGTGATACATTTCATTTCTGTTCCTTAGAAACCAATATAATTAGTTATTATATTGATTGGAATTCTGAAGTTTGAACTTTTCTTTCTGATGTTTTTGAAGAAGGAAGTTCTTAATAACATCATATTCTGCTTTATATCTGGTCTCTTTAAAAAAAAAACAAACCAGCAACTCTTATCTTCTGTCTTAAAATCTATACTAAGTATCTGTTCCAAGGCAGAAGAGTGGTAAAGGCTAGGCAATGGGGGTTAAGTGACTTGCCCAGGGTCATACAGGTAGGAAATACTTGAGGTCAAATTTGAACCTAAGACCTCCTGTCTCCAGAACTTGCTTTCTAGTCATTAAGACTTTTAGATAGTGGTTTCTAGCGAGTAGGGGGAGAAAAGACTACCTGGTTTAGAATGAGACATTGGAATCCTCGCTTGATTATGTGCTGCTTGTGACCCTGAGACAATTGCCTGGCTTCCCCATGCCCCATTTTCCTCATTTATAAAAAAAGGATGATGGACTCATAATCAATGTTCTCTCACCTAATCCCTCTCTTACTCCCTCTTAGTGAGGCAGTTCAGCAGATTTCTTTGGGACAACAGACCTGACTGCAATATCAGAGTATCTAGAGAACAATTTATTAACCTTGTATTTGGGTGGGAATCCTTGAAACAGAGGGAAAAAATGTACAGAAGTTTCTGGCCACATTTAAAGTCTCTCTAGAAAGTGCAAACCATGTGATGTCTCTGAGAATATCTGCAGGGATCTAATATACCGGCCGGTCCTTTCCCAGAAACATAATGACATAGGGACAGCTAGATAGTGTGCCAGGTTTGATGACAGGAGGACCTGGGCTCAAATATGACCTTACACACCTGGGCAAGACACTTATCCTCATTTGCCCTGCTGTCTTAGAATTGTTATCAACATGTATGGTAAGGGTTTAAAAAATAATAAAAGCATATCCCAAAATGAAATCAATGTAGTATGATGAAAGGACCACTACCTCTGGAGACAGCAGACCCAGATCCAAATCTGATTCTTCTCATCCAAGGTAACTTGATATCAGCTTTGTGTGTTTTGATTTAGTCATTTTTCAGCCATACTTGACTTTTCATGACCACTTTCTGGGGTTTTCTTGGCAAAATATGGGAGTGGCTTGCTATTTCCTTCTCCAGCTCAGTTTAAGACATGGAACCTGAGGCAAACAGAGTTAAGTGACTCATCCAGGGTCACACAGTAGTAAGTATCTGAGGACAGATACTTAATTCAGAAAGATGAGTCTTCCTGACTCCAAGCTCGGCACTCTATCCACTGTACCATGTATATATTGCACATGATTATATGAGCATGTGTTGTCTTCCCTGTTAGAATGTAAGGGTGGGTATGACTTGCTTTTGTTTTTTAATTCCTAGAACCTAGTAAAATGACTGGTAATCAGAGGTACTTAATAAGAAATGCTTGTTGATTGATTGGTTGTCTGGAAACTATCTTTCTTTTTTAAATAACATTTTCAAGTTGCCTTTTCATTTAATTGAGGTCCTTTTTTGGTGTTTGGTCTCAAAGTCAGTAAGTCACTAAATAAGAGTTTTTATCTTTTTTCTCCTATTTTTTTTCTTTCCTTCTTTCCTCCCTCCCTCTCTCCCTTCCTTCTCTCTCTCTCTCCCTCCCTCTCTCTCTTTCTTTCCTCCCTCCCTTCTCTTCTTTCTTCCCTCCTACCACAACTGCTCACCCTCAGCTAAGAGGTAGAGAAGCTGTTCTCTCTCAGAGGGTAGATTTGGACAGGAAAAAACATTTCTTCCTTACAGGAACCAGAGGGATAATCTGAAAGGACCAGGAGTGAAGCCAGGTAATGAGGCATTTCTTAAAGATTGCCTTCCTTTATTTTCCTACGCTACAGCTGGAAGGGAGTGCCTACATCAACAGAATCATGAATCTGAGGTGCTGAAGAGCATTCTTCTCAACAAAGTAGTAGAACAGGTTATATTGCACCCATTTGACAGATAAGAAAACAGAATAACAGAATCCCCCAGGCATAAAGTGATCTTAAAACATGTAAATTTAAGAGATAGAATCTGAGTCTAGGTCTTAGGTTTGGAGGCAGAAAACCTGGGTCCCAGTTTAGTTCTAGTTATCTCACCTCTTAGCTGTGCCACATTGAACATGTCATTTCAGTTTTATGAGCTGCTATTTCCTGATCTTGAAATAGATGATTCTAAGGACTTTTCTAGCTTTGAATCTTAAGATCTCATGACTACAAAATCAATACTCTTTTCAATACTACACCACCATGTTTTTTTCACTTTGCCTCTGGAAAACGAGAGAGAGAGAGAGAGAGAGAGAGAGAGAGAGAGAGAGAGAGAGAGAGAGAGAGAGAGAGAGAGAGAGAGAGAGAGAGTGAGTTGGGGGTGGATTAACTCAAGGATCCCCAAGGTCTCTTCCATATTTAACAATCTCAGAGTATCTTAAATTCTGGAAGACTTTCTTTTCTTTGGTGAAATGTAAATCCTAAATAAATGTAAATCCCAAGCAAATACTTAAATTTGGAGGAAATAGTTCAAGTTGAAAAGAGACCTTAAAAAAAAAAATCCAAACCTAGCCTCTTAAAGAATCTGCCAAGGAAATCAGAAATACTCAAGATTATCCCAAACACACTTCAATGTCATGATTCAATATCAACCGAATCATTTGGATGCTTCCACTTTAAAATTCTCTAGGACTAGAAATTCAACCAGTGACTAGAGAAATTAGAAGAGAAACTCCCCATTTGCTTTAGCCAGAATAGTTGACTATCTTTGATTTCCTTTTTTGAAGCCCAAGACAGAGAAGATTCATTTGTATTTACCTAGATACCTAGCGCAAGTACAGAATCTTTCCATTAATTCTGAGTTTTTATGTGACTAGACCATAAGAATAGAGAAAAAAGGAAAGAGATCATCTATCTTTTCCTTTTCATCTAACTCACTAAATAGGAAAGAAAATTGTAAAAATACAATGCATGCTTTATGCTAAAGGTTAATTGCTTAGGTTTGGATATTTCATCCTTTGTTTACTTTTCAATAAGATATTGAAACACAGATCCAAAAGAATAAGTGAAAGATCTATTCCATAGATTTTTAAGTGAAGAGATGGAAGAGAACTTTGAAGGTTATAGAGTCCAACTTCCGTGTCTAACAGATGAAAAAACTGAGGCTGAGAGATACTTGTTTACTGTTATATAGCTAGGAGGGGTCCAGTTAAGTGTTGGAAGCAGGATTTGAATCCAGTTCTCCTGTACTCCAGGCCTGTTATTCTATCCACTGTATCACCAACTGTCTTTAAATATCTGTCACAATAATTATAGGGAAATGGGATTTCTCAACTGAATCACTCAGGGTTCTAAACAAGGTCAAAGTAACTCTACTGAACTAATTAAAGTTGGACTATGTGAAAAGTTGTTGTTTTTAACCAATTTAGAAGTCTTAGAAAGGTGTACTTTGGTGGCAAAGTGGATAAAGTGCCAGGCCTGGAGCCAGGAAGATTCATCATCTGGAATTCAAATCTGGTCTCAGATACCTACAAGCTGTGTGACCCTGGGCAAGTCACTTTACCCTACTTGCCTCAGTTTCCTCATCTATAAAATAAAGTAGAGAAGGAAATGGCAAACCACTCTACTGTCTTTGCCAAGAAAACCCCAAATGGGGTCATGAAGAGTCAGATATGGCTTAAAACAACTGAACAACAAAAAGTCTCAGAAAGCCACTGGATGAAATAGAGTAATGTCTGGCAGGAAGTATATTCAAAGTGGTTGAGGGGATAGCTTTCAGGTTTTATTAAAAAAAAAAAAAAATCCAGTCAATTTGGAACCCAAGGATTTGAATGATTGACGGCAGACAGGAAGGAAGGGATAGTCAAAATTTGGTGGCACGGGACTGAAGGGAAAAGGAAGAATGTAGGCATGAGTTCTAACAGATATGGAAAAAAAATCAAGGATATTTTGGAGCAAAAGATTCAGACTGAATGCACTGACTTTGTCTAGCTCTTCAAGGACTGAGGGAAATAACTGCTTTTTCCTCGATTTCTTCTCCTTGTGCCTATCGAGAAATAGACATGGTCCTATATACATTGCTTACTTCTTTATCTGGGCATTCTCTGGTCAGATGAATTTTTTCTTCCTCAACCATATGAAGGCCAGGACATGGCTAGAGATATACATAAATGTAAGTTAAAGCAGAGAGTCAAACCTCTGCCTAGATGTCGATCCAAGGGGCCCTTGCCCAAATAACAAATAACAAATAACACACTGGATCTCTCAGCTCTGGATCTTTCCAATGACTGTCCTCCATGCCTTGAACACTCTTCCTTCTGGTTTTCCCTGGATTCCTTCAAGTCTCAGTTAAAATCCTACCATCTACAGAAAGCTTTTCCTAATCCTTTTTTTAAAATTCCATTTAAATTTATTAAATTTTCATATTTATTAATTATTGAAATTAAATTAATTTAATTTAATCCTTTTCCCATCATTTCCTGTTTATTCTACACATAGCTTGTTAGGAAATTTTTGCTTGTTGTCTCCCTGCTTAGACTGGTGAGCTCTTTAAGAGACGGGTCTTTTGTCTTTCTTCATATCCCCAGAATTTAGCAGCGTTGAATAAATCCTTACTGACTGACTGACTTTGGTAATTTTCCTTAGTGGATTCTCTGAGTGGCTGGGATTGTATTCTGCCTTTTTATTTAATATAAACTCCAGCACAGTAGCAGCAGAGGATGGAATCCTGTGAATGTGAAGGGCCATTATATTGCCCATGGGCTTTACATGTTAGTCTTTAGAATAGAAAATGGCTGATTTTATATCTAGAGACAAATGACCAGTGTTACAAATACAATAATGTTGTTAAAAATGAAAGAAGCAAGGGGCAGATGGGTGGCTCAGTGGATTGAGAACCAGGCCCAGAGATGGGAGGTACTGGCTTCAAATCTGACACTTCCTAGCTGTGTGACCCTGGGCAAGTCACTTAACTCCCCACTGCCTAGCCCTTATCACTCTTCTGACTTAGAACCAATACATAGTATTGTAAGGATTTTTTTTTTTAACCCTTACCTTTCATCTTGGAATTAATACTGTGTATTGGCTCCAAGGCAGAAGAGTGGTAAGGGCTAGGCAATGGGGGTCAAGTGACATGCCCAGGGTCACACAGCTAGGAAGTGTCTGAGGCCAGATTTTAACCTAGTACCTCCTCTCTCTAGGCCTGGTTCTCAATCCACTAAGCTGCCCCCAGAATATTTTTAAAAAATGAAAGAAGCAATGTGCCAAAGTAAGGGCATACTAGACCCAAAATCAAGAAGTTGTATTGTTTTAGTCATGTCTGACTCTTCATGATCCTATTGGGGATTTCCTTGGGACAGATGCTAGACTGGTTTGCCATTTCCTACTAGCTTATTTTACAGATGAAGAAACTGAGGCAAAAAGGGTTAAATGACTTGTCCAGGATTACATAGCCAGTAAAATTATCTAAGATAGGATTTGAACTCAAGTTTTCCTCACTCCAAGCCCAGAGCTCTATCTCTTGTGCCACCTTGGCTGCCCCTAAGGCAAGGAAGACATGTATTTAACTAATGCTTCATACATTTCTCAGCTGTGTTTCCTGGAGAAAGTTACTTTCTGAGCCTTAGTTTCCTTCTCAGGAAAATAGGAATAATGTTAATGAGGTGGTATAATAAAACATTCTGTAAACCTCTCCCAGGAAAAGTTAAAGCCCTTAAGCACACAGATAGCTTCCCTTTTTTTTTTTTTGCATCCCCAGTGCTTATAGTAGGCACTTAATAAATGCTTGTTGGTTGTTTAAAGTGCTATATAAATGACATTAGGATGTAATTTTCCCTTAATGGTCAAGAAGGGAGGATAAATGGAAGTACAGCTGATTCTGTTCCATTTCCACTGAAAAACAGTCCTTCCCGTCAAGAAAGCTCACTAGGTGTTTCCATGCCAACTGATTGGAGAGGACATCCATTGGCTTAGCCAGGATGAGTGAGAGGCAAAGAGAACAGTGGGGATAAAAGAGCGGGGTCAGCCTGGGGGAGCCAGGCTAGAACTCTGTGTGGGTGAGAGTTCTCTCCTCTGTAGCCCAGCCTGGGGCCTGGACAGAGGAAAGGAGACAGAGGAAACCTGGCTGAATTTTGGTTCTTTTGTGAGCCTGCCAGCAGCTCTTTCCCCACTCATTCCAAACCATTTGGCCAAATACAGAGTCTCTATTAATTTTTTTAAACAATTACAGGAAGGGAATTTTCAGCAATTCATCTGTGATTTGTATGAGCCAAAACACTGTCAGGAGCGCTTTGATATCCAAGAATTCTTCATCTTCTCCATCTATTTTTTTCCCAGTCTCTTGAATGTTAAAATAGTGTTTTCCTTCAAGTGCTAGCAAATTAGAGTAACCCAATGCAAGGTTGTTTCCAAATTTTGAACCAATTAATTCTGAATGGAATTTAGATTGAAGGCTTCATAAACACTCATTTCTGCCATGTGTTATCCACAGATGTGTACTATATATACTATCAGGAATGGACCCTTTTTTTTTAAACCTTTTTTACCTTCTCTCTTAGTATCAATTGTAAGACAGACCCTGTGTGATCCTGGGCAAGGACTAAGCAACTGAGATTAAGTGGCTTGCCCAGGGTCACACAGCTAATAAGCCTTTGAAACTACATTTGAACCCAGGTCCCCCCCCCCCCAATTCCAGGTTTGGCTCGCTATCTACTGTGCTACCTAGGTGCCTCTAGACATGTACTTTATTTAGGCTTTTCAGGCTGGAAAGGATGTACAAGACAAGAAACAAATACTTTTGTTTGATGAATGAATCAAAGAAAGTTTAAAACATAAAAGAAATAAAAAATGAATAAGCCAGCCTCCAAAGGCTCTTAATTAAATTTTTCCCATTGAGGAAGGAGTCAGGATGCTGCCTGGGAAACATGGGCACACAGGCTGTAAAGTCCCCTTCGTAAGGCTCCCCAAACCTGAAAATGTTCCTGTTTGTGAAGTATTCTGACCAAGCCTGCCCTTTGGTAGTCACTTTGGTCATCCGCTGCCCAACGAGTTGTGAAGGGATGCTGTATAAAATATAAGGTTCTAGCTCTTACAAAAATTCCTTCCTAGTGAGATCTAACCTGGTGGGAAGCACTTGAGTCTTTAATGAGATCCCAAAATCCTCTAAAAGGTAGGTAAAAGCTGAGGAAGATCCACACCTCCTGAGACTAGGGAGGTGATGATATTATTGTAGGATTTCCAAGACTTACACGTTCACTTCTTGGTGCTTCATTTTAAGGATGACCACAAGCTCCTGCTTCCAAGATGGCGAGTGGATTGATGGCACTGCCATAGGGGAATTGGCTGAACCAAGTGGGGAGGTTTAGCTCAAGAAAGGGAGGATCTGAATGGGGATAATCTAATAGCTGTCTTTATGCATCTGAAGACTTGCCACGTGGAGTAGGGATCAGACTTGCCCAATTTGGTCTCTAGAATACGCTTCCCTCTTCACCACCCCTTTAAAAATCCCTGATTTCTTTCAAAGCTCAGCTCAAAGAATCGTTTTGTCTAAGAAGACTTTCTTGATTCTCTCAGACTTGTGGAGTCCTAACCTCACTCCAAATAACCTTAATATGACTGAGAGGTCTTCTCAATTAGAATATAAGAGCCTTGAGAGTCGGGATTGCTCATTTCACTTTTGACTCTATATCCCCAGGATGAAGCACAGTGACTGGCACACAGTAAATATTTGATAAAGTCCTGTTGATTGAATGACTGATTGAAGCAACACAGTCCTATGGAGGCTGAAGATAAAGGAATAATTCTTATTCATTAGAGCCATCTAAGAAAGGGTGGTTTACGATAAATCATCCTCTCACTTCTCAGGGAGGTTGTCATATGACTCCTCAGATATGATTGGCCACATGACTTCAGAGCACAATACTGTGATGCTGCATTTGTGATCCATCTCCTTTTTCTTTTCTTGGTACATGATTTTGCCTGTCATGGTACACCTAACCTCCCGTGTGTCCAGGTCAATTCAATATAGCTCATTATGTCTTGGAACAATTTGTGAGAGGAACAACTTGGGGCTAAATCCTAGGACTGAAAGTAGAAAATATCAACCCACACAAGCTGGATGCAATGTTTTTTTTTTTTTTAAACCCTTATCTTCTGTCTTAGTATCAGTTCCAAGACAGAAGAACAGAGAGGGCTAGGCAATGGGAGTTAAGTGACTTGCCCAGGGTCACACAGCTAGGAAGTGTCTGAGGTCATATTTGAACCTAGAACCTCCTGTCTCTAGGTCTGGTTCTCAATTCACTGAGCTACCCAGCTGCTCCCAATATAATGGTCTTTTAAGGATAAGCAATGGCTGGTTAAAAGTAAGCTTTTTGAGGATAGATATTATTCATTTTCATCTCTGGGCTCCTTGAATATTATATGTGCCTAACAGATATTTATTAAATGGCTCCCCTTGATCCTTCTTCAAACCTCCCACCCCTTTATATGAGTACAGCCAAGTCCTCATAATAATAGGCAAGAGGGGGCAGCTAGGTGGCTCAGTGGATTGAGAGCCAGGCCTAGAGAGTGGAGGTCCTGGGTTCAAATCTGGCCTCGGACACTTCCCAGCTATGTGACCCTGGGCAAGTCACTTTACCTCCATTGCCTAGCCCTTACCACTCTTCTGCCTTGGAGTCAATTGACTCCAAGACGAAAGGTAAGGGTTTTTAAAAAAAACAATAATGATAATAGGCAAGATTCCAATACTGCTTGGCCTAGAAGCTTTAAGCTGCTCCATTTTTCCATCCTGGATCAGTTTGATCCTCCTGTGGGAGTCTTGTGGCCCTCCACTAAACCGCCTTGTGTCTGGATCAATGGTGGTTCCCCAGTTGGTTTAGCACACTGTAGCTCAGTCCTTCTACACCCCAAGGGGTCTGGTAGCCTCGGCCCTCCGGCAGCAGCAATTATAGGCATATGGCAGGAGCAGCAATTCGAGTAGTGGGATTATAGGCATGTGCTACCATGCCTGACATTGTCTGTGACTCTAGGGCAGGAGGACCTAAAAGAAGATCCAACAGTCTAGTCACCCTCAAACACACAGCAAAAGCTATCCAGGGCCCATTGTGTTTCTGTACCTAGAAAAATAGAGATGTAGACCTGGGAAGGACCATGGCTATCATTTAGCCCAAGACTTCTCATTTTATAAGCAAACAAGCAGAGACTGAGACGTTAATGACGTCCAGTAGATCACACAGATTCTTAAGAGCTAAAGCTGGGTTGGAAAATTCTCCTTTATCTAAAATAACGATTACCCAAAGATGAGAATTTGAAGTTATTCTAAGGGGAGGGGGTAAGAAAAAAAATATTTCTGCCTCAATTTTGTTTTTTTTAAATCATGAAGCTAATTTTCCTTTTCTTTTATTTTAAAAGTTCAAACCCTTATTTTCTGTCTGAGTGACAACTCTAAGACAGAAGGGCAAGGGTAAGACAAACTAGGTTAAGTAACTTGACAAGAGGTCAGACAGCTACTAAAATTCCAAGGCCAGATTTGAACCTGGGTCCTAGGAACTCATCCAGGCTTGGCTCTCTGTTGTATTCACTTTATCACCTAGCAGTCCTGCAGTTGAATTTTCTAAAGGATTGTGTGGGAAATGAAGGGATAAAGTGAAGATAGTGATAGACTTGGAAGTGGAAAGTCCCTCTAAGTATGTGACTCAAACTCATCTTGTTTTCCCCATTGTGGGTTGTCGTGAGCATTGAATGAGACAAAACATGTAAAGATTTTTATAAACCATATGGAGCTATATAAATATTATCTAGTATTATTTGAGCCATTAGGCTGTGTAGTATATAGGATGCCAGGCTTGGAGTTAAGAAGACCTCGATTCAATCCTCCCTGAGACTTTTAATAGCTGGGAATCTATGCAAATTATTAATCTTTTTTAGCTTAAATTTCCTCATTAAAAAAGTGAGGGTTTTGCTGTTCTTGTTTGGTGGTGCCTGGCTCTTTGTAAATCCCTTTTGGGGTTTTCTTGGCAAAGATACTGGAGTAGTTTGCCATTTCCTTTAGCTCATTTTACAAATGAGGAAACTGAGGCAAACAGTGGTTGAAGGGCGTGCCCAGGATCACAAAGCTAATAAGTGTCTGAGACGGGAATTCCAAACTCCAGAGCCAGCCTTCTATCCACAGTCTAGCTGCCCCCTTATTATTATTATTATTATTATTATTATTATTATTATTATTATTATTATTATATGCTAAACACTTTGTAATTATTGCGTATCCAGAAGCTGTTCACACCTAAATGTGTTTCTTACAATTACATTAAGTGGAAAATGCACTTATCTGTTCTAAATAATTGGGGAGTAAGACATTTTAGTTGTAAATCCAGATTACCTGAAAGTTATACATAGATGTTTAAATTAAAAAAAAAAACTGAAATATGAGAGAGCATCCCAGATTAAAACTCTACTTAGAAACATCTCTAGTGCACAGTGAATGTGGGTGAATTCCTGGGCTCAATTCAGGTAGTGACTCAGCAGTGATCTGGTGGAGGTCAGCCAGAAACATAAGGGCTTTAAAAAAGCTGATTCATATTCTTAGAATTAAATCATAATATCATTCCTCCCCTCTCCCACCAGAGTAAGTCAGCACTCCCTAAGGAAAGGTAGGGAACTTCCTCTCTCCCAATTCATTCACAACATCCCTCTACCCTGATAGGTCTTTTGGTCTTCAAGGATGTTTCATTATTCATATTCATGTGATTTTAACTGTCTAAGAATATTTTGCAGGATGGAGAAAACAAAGGAGATTGCTCAGAACTGACACTGTAACTGGCAAACATTTCTAACCGATTTCACTTCAAATATAGTTTTAAATAATTTCACTTTCCTCTTGGGTGATAAAGCTATTATTCTAATGTGCTGAGAGCTTTTTGGATGTGGACTTTCCTAACTAGTTGTTACTCAGCCCTTCTAAGTTGCATGTGATTTGTATATTTGACAGACAAGCCACACGTGGCTTCTTCTTTTTTAAACCCTTACATTCTGTCTTAGAATGAGTTCTAAGACAGAGGAGTGAGGAAGGCTAGGCAAATGAGGTTACGTGACTTGCCCAGGGTCATATAGTTAAGAAGTATCTGAGACCAGATTTGAACCCAGGAGGAGTTTTGGCTCTCTATCCACTGTGCTACCTAGCTGCCCCACAGATAGTCTCTTCAGAGACAACGATTATTTAAAAACTTAGCAAAAAAATCAAGGGTAGATTCAATTTAATCCAATTCCACATGTATTTATTGGCTCTTGTTTGCTAGACCTGTTTACCAAGGTTAAAACTCAAATAGTCCATGGCCTTAAGTAGCTTACGTCATATTGAAGAAAAACAAAATCTTTACATCTATCTATCGATCTGTTTATTTAATTATCCATCCATCCATCTTTCTATCTCTGTCTGTGTGTCTGTCTACCTATCTATGCATCTATCCATCCATCTATGTCTGTCTGTCTATCCCTCCCTCCCTCTCTCTCTTTTTCTATCTATAGACAGACAGACAGACAGACAGATAGATAGATAGATAGATGTAGAGTGGTTAAGTGACTTGCCCAGGGTCATGCAACAAGGAAGTGGTCTGAGGTCAGATTTGAACCCATGACTTCCTGTATGTATATGTCATACATATATATATATATATATATGTATGTATATAAATTAGATTACCTGGAAATTCTTCTTGAAACAATACATAAATGATCAATTTTCCAAAAATTGAAGTATAATATCCCAGACCAAGACTCTGCTTGATAACATCCCTAGTGCATGGTGAATGTGGGTGAGTTCCTTGGCCCAGTTCATATACATCTAGAAATATACGTGTGTATATTGTATGCTTATATGTATATAAACACATGGATAAATACATATATATATATAAATCATGCTCTGTATATGTATATATGTGTGTATATATAAAAACTGTAAGAAGTAGTTTGGGGTCAGGGAAGAGCACTAGGAAGAGATGGGAGCTGAGGCAAGGTCTTCTGTAGGTGACACCTTAAGGCAGTCAGATATTCCATGAGGCAGAGCTTGCATTATGCACGTGTGGGAAAACCTGGGTAAAGCCATGGAAAAGAGAGAATTGTGTGTAGGAAGAATAACCAGAAGTCTAGTTTGGTTGGAAGGCAGAGTGACAGAGCTGGAGTGGGCTAGATTCAGAGAAAGGGTAACAAAAAAAAGTTTGAAAAGGTAGTTTGGAATTACAATGTGTAATGCTTGGAAAGCCTAAGAAAATGAGGAAAAATGAAGGAGTTGGTATTGTAGCCTAGAGTAGCTATACTCAATGGGTAGTCTGGGGAACTCAGGGGAATCAGTGACTAAAGCCTTTTTCATAATAATAAAATATTTTAATTTCTTACATTTTAAATATTGATCAACATAACTCATAAAAAAAGCCATTGGAGAAGTTCTCAATAATTAATAAGGTAGGGGGCAGCTGGGTACCTCAGGGAATTGAGAGCCAGGCTTAGGGATGGGAGGTCCTTGGGTTGCAAGGTGGAAGGTAAGGATTTATTTGAAAAAAAGAATGTAATGGAATCCAAAAAAGTTTGAGAAAATATAAAGGTGATCAGTAATTGAATTATAATTTCAATTGTCCTAGATGGATTAGGCACCAGCAAAAGTTGAGAAAGGAAGAGTCATAATGAACCCTTCTCTGCCTCTACTGAATTCTCTCACTGCCTTAAAATTAAATGACATGGCTAACTCCAATCATTCTTCACAGATATTGCTGAATCCAGAGTTATTGAGCTCAATTTCCTAGGCAGAAGGGTGGAATTCCAATAAGTGAGAAAATGAGCTCTGTCATCCAAGGAGCTTGGAGAATATTTGTAATTGGGAGAAGGATCAGATCTTAGAGATGTTAACAATGAAAGGACAGTATCAAAACTGGAGAAACTTTACTTGGTTTCTATTTAGGCAATCCTACAGAGATTTTATACTTTTTCAGAAAGAAAAAAGAGGGAAGAGAGAAGTGATGAAGAAATTAGAAGGGGAGGGGGGGGCAAAGAAAGAAAAGGAAGACAAGAGAAAAGAAGAGTAAAAAGAGAGACAGAACTAGAGAACCAGATCAGGCATGGGGAGGGGGGGGAAGAGAGAGAGACAGAGAGACAGAGACAGAGACTGCTACAGTGACAGAGAGAGACAGAGAGACAGGGAGAGATAGAGAGAGACAGGGACAGAGAGAGACAGAGAGACAGGGAGAGATAGAGAGAGACAGGGACAGAGAGACAGAGATGGAGGGAAGGAAAGGAAGGGAGAAAGGCTGAACTACTCTGTGGGTTCTAAAATGCAGCATTAATGATGCTAGTTAGTTTTTTTAAAAAGTACTTTTAAGTCCTAGAAAACAGAATCTAGACAGAAGGATGACTCAGAATGAGCCACTGAAAGTTAGATACAAATGGAAATTGAGACATTTTCTCACACAGTTAGGGAGAATAAACAAAAATTCTTCATGCCAGATACATATATTTTTTAATGGTGTGGCTCATTTGTCTAAAGGCAATATATAGAGAAGGTAATTCTTGGTTACTTAGAAGTTTTTTTTTTTCCCCTGGAATACTGGTACAGTAGAAAGAGCACTTGGGGTCAGAGGTCTTGGGTTCCAATGTTAGCAATGCTATTTATAGCCTATGTGATCTTCCACAAAACATTTTCTATTTCCCTTGGTTTTTTCATCTATAAAATGAGGTGACTGAAGTTGATCTCTGAAGGTTCTTTCATCTTTAAATCTTTTTAAATGTTGGCTATTTATAACTATCATTTTGTGCCTATACACATTTTAATGTTTTGGAAAAATAAAGATCTAAAGTTTTAGATTAAAACTATATTTAAAATAGCACTTAATTTTGACTCATGTATTCCACTCTGCCTGAGATATTCTCGATTTGTGCCTTTTACTATGCTTCAGAGGAATTTATACCATTTTAGAGATATCCAGAGGGGGAATAGTAAATGTTTAACAATCAATTTCCAAAAGGCAAGGAACACTTTAAAGTTTAATCTGCATTATTAACACTTTCCCTATAATTTTCTTAAGTCTATCAACAAAACCATAAATGAAGCACTCATTTGTGCCTTTTGCTGAATTTTGCGGTGTAAATGCTCATATTGAAAATCTAACAACCATTTCTTGCAGCCCTACACATCACTGGGTGCATACTTGCTGAATTATTATGCAGTGTTAAGAATCTACTTGCCACCATCTCTAATGTGCTTCCATGAACCTTCAGCACTGATAGGCTGTATCAGGTATAGACTTGCTTAATGTAATTAAAACTTTTTGAGTAGGAGTGGTTAGTATGTCAGAATTAATTAGCGTGCACATTACAGGAGTAAAGTTCACTTTTGTGTAACTGAATTCCAGCCAATTCTAAATTCAATGAGGGTAGATTTAGCACCAAACTAATCTCAAAGAAATGAGCCGCTGGAAATACAATACTACCACATTATGGAAGACCACAGACTAGAGATTCTTAAATTATGGTTCCCGGACCTGTGGGAGTGCATATGGTACTTTCAATGGGTCCTCAGAATCCTTTCAGAGGTCCCCAAGCTCCTTTCAGGAGTCTCTGAAGTCAAAACTATTTTAATAATAATCTTATGTTATTTGTTTATTGAAATATTCCTCTTTTTTCTACCTATATATATATACATATGTTCAGGAAGGGATTTTCTTTATATATTTTAACCCAAACAACATATCACAAATGATTAAATGCAGAAGCAGGCATAAGATTCCAGCTGCTTAAAGAAATTTACAAAAACATTCTAATTGAATTTCTATAGAAAATAGTTTTCACACAAAGTATATTATTTGTGTTAACATGTAATGGATTTGTTATTTGTTTTTAATGAATTCATAAGTACTTTGAAAGTTTATTAGTATTATTTCTAATGTGGTGATATGCCACATAAACAAAAGCTCTTTGGGATTTTCAATATTTTTAAAGATGTAAAAAGAAACCAAAAAGTTTGAGAAGTGCTGCCATAGACTATGTAGGAATAGGGAGAGAGATAATTAAACTGCAACTTCAATGATACTGGAATCTCCCAAGTGAGAAAACTCCTTTGACCAATTCAGATCACCACCCTATCTGAAACTTATTTTCTTAGCGCTCAAATGAGAGAATACTTGTAAAAGTGCTTAAGAGAGGAACTGGTACATAGTGGGTGCTTAATAAATTATCTTTTCCTTCCTTCTTTTTTTCCTTCCTTCCTTCCTCCCTTCGTTCATTTATTCCTTCATTCCTTCCCTCCATCCTCTCAGAACTTGTATGTATCAGAGGCAGGATTTGAACTGAGGTCTTCCTGGATTTCAAGACAGTTCTATAACCATTATATCACACAGCTTCTCAAGCTCTGAGTGTGTGAGTGTGTGAGTGTGTGTGTGTGTGTTTGTATTAACATCTCTTTATTGAGTTGCCATCCAAAGCTAAGTGCACTTGGGATCCACACAATCAGAGGAGTTGCACTAATGTGTCCAAAAAACTAACAAAATTCTATCTAAAGTAATTACCAATATCATCCAAGAGTGTTCACTGGAAAGCTACTAGCTAGTATAATTAACAATCATAATAGCTAAGATTTATATAGCACATACCATGTATGTGGCAGTCACTGTGCTAAGGGTTTCAAAAACAGAAGAACCTGAAATGCAAAGGTCTCTTCTCTCTGCAGCAGACTTTGAAGATGTCTACTCTACTGGTCCCACTCCATGCCAGTGGCTCATTATGCCCAAGGAAGATGGCATTCCATGAAGAGTCATTTGCTCACCAAGAGCCAGCTAAGAGCAGTAGACCAATACTGACAGTCGATGGTGGTTCAGTGATGATCTTGCACAGACTTATCCACACAGGAAAAGCCTTCGTGCAACTACATCTCTTTCTCTCTTTGCTGAATGCATGTTTGAACGTGATGACATGCTGGAAAAGCATTCTTTGAGGATGTGACCAATTCTAATCTATCCTTCAGCCAGCTGCCAAGAGGATTTTCCTAAAAATTAAATGTTACTATGTTGCCTTCCCTTATCCTTAATAGATCCAGTGGTTCTCAGTTATTTCCAGGATTAAGTATAAAATTTACTGGTTTTAAAGTTTTCATAATTTGACCTGTCTTCCTTTCAGATCTTCATTTTTTAACTCAAAAAAAAACCCCCAAACACTAACTTTTGATTCTAAGGCAGAAGAGCAGTATAAATTAGGAATTAAGTGACTTGCCCAAGGTCACACAGCTAGGATGTATCTGAGGCCAGATTTGAACCCCGAAACTCCCATCTCTAAGCCTGGCTCTTCATCCACTGAGACACCTTCCTGCCTCCTCTTCAAGTCTTCTCACACTTTACCCACCTCCACCCATAGTATGAGTCAGCTATAATGCCTTCCTTGCTTTTTCTAGAACACATTTCTCTCATCTCCTATTTCTATACCTTTGCATTGATCATCTCCCACTCCTGGGATGCTTTCCCTCTTCACTTCCTATGTACAGTTTCCCTGGCTTTTGGGGGGTCTTGGCTAAAATCGGGCTTACTTCAAGTGTCAGTTAAATCTCTCCTTCTGAGGAGGCCCTTCTTGGTCTCTCCCTCTGATCCTGGTTCCCCTTCCTCCCAAGTGCTAGCTAATTCCTTCCCCCCTACAATTACTTTTTGTTTCCTCTATTTATCTTGTTCATACCTTATTTCTGTTTTGTTTTGCTCTTTTTGACTATGACTTCCCCACTAGAATGTGAACCAACTGAGGGTAAGGACCTCATTTTTACTTTTCTTTGTATCACTGGGATAAAGTCTGACATAAAGTAAATGATTTATTGATTGACTCCCACAACCTCTGAAATGAGCTAGAAGAAGACTGAGCCAGCTGAGACAAGTGCCAATTCTCTGAATAAAGTGGAGAAAGCAACTTTTGAACCCAAAAGTAGGGAGTTCAAGACTAAAAAAAGCTGATATCAGAACATGGAAAGCTCCATCTGCACCAAGACACATGAGGGCCATTTAGAGGATGGAGAAGGGGAAGTAGGGAAAGAGTTTAGGTTATAAAAGAACTCACAGAGAATAGGAGTATCTATTCCTTTTCAGCATGGAAAACCAAGTTTCTGCTAAAAAAACTGGGGCTTGTTAACTAATAAAATGCTGTTGCTTCTCTACATAAAACTTTCTTTCATAGGAATAAAAGATAATGGGTTTAGGGCTGTGAGGAGACTTTAGAAGTCATTTTATCTAATCCCTGCACTTTATAGGGGAAAACTAACCCTAAGACCTAGAGAAGTGAAGCAGCTTGCCCAGGGTCACAAAGCAGAGTTAGGATTCAAACCAAATGCCTTCTTTTCTGTTTTGAAATCACAACCCAAATGACTCTAGTAGCCTCACATGGTTCAAACCACCAATTTTTATTATATACCTACCACATATATGCCTTGTTCTCCCTCATCAATGAAGGAAAATACAGGCTGTACATAATGGAAGATTTGTTGTCTTATGTATATCCCTCATATTCTATTCAACTCTGTTTAAGGAAATATTCTTTCATATTTGTGTGGTATTAAGTTCAGCATTCAAAAATAAAAATGAATGGAAGACCAAAGGGTCCTTTCAGAGCATTTACACTCAGGGTGCCACTAACATGGCACCATGCTGCTGACCATGAAAGACCAGAAAAACAATGGACACATCCAAGGCTTTCAAATGGCAAAATTTGGACCTACCAGAAACAGATGAGAATCCAGTCTGCTGAGTAGTTCCATCCAAGTGAAATCTGAGACATCCTTCTCCTCAAGTGAAAAGATAGAATCAACCACAGAATAATAACATAGAAAAGATATTTGTCAACAAGGCAGTTCCTCTGGGTTGAGCATGTGTAGAAAATGGTGAGCTTTGGGCACTCAGGCAATGGTTAGGAAGAAATGAAGTAGGATGACTTGGAAATGATAAGGTGGAAAGTTCCCTTAAAGGAAAATGGAAGAACCATAAGCCATGCCTTATGGTTCTTAAACAGCTGCTTTAGTAGCTGAGGCTAGGGACAATGGAAAGAGGGTGGATATTAGGCACAGCTTTCTAGAAGAAAGACTTTGGGGAAACCAAGATGAAGTGGAAGCTCCACCAGAATTAAAAGTCAAAGCTCAAGGGTGGCTATATTGCATGGTGGAGAGAGTGCCAGGTCTGCAGTTACAAGGATGTGGGTTCAAATCTGGCCTTACACACTCCCTAGCTGTGTGACACTTAACCTCCATTTAGCTCTTACCACTCTTCTGTTTTGGAATCAATACATAACATTGATTCTAAGGGTTTAAAAACAAAAAAGGTTCAGTCTTTATTCTTTAATAGTAGGCTCTTTGAGGACAGGACTGCTTAATTTCTGTCTTTGTATGTCCAGCAAATAGCACTATGACTAGCAAAATAATGATAAAGTATTATTTACTAAATATTAAATTAAAAATATATTCTTCTGGGATTAAACTATTTATTTGTTAAATACAATTCATTTAAACTAGTATTCATGATGTCTTTTTTCAGTTATGCCTTCTCCAGCTGGGACTAAGTGAAGACAAGATAGCTACCTAGGGAGCCATGCAAAGGATAGTATAACAAAAGGAACTTTTTTCAAACTAAATTAAATTTATTTGAACCAGTAAAAACCTATTTTTTTTTCTGACTCTCTCCTCTACTGGAAAAACAAAAACAAAACACTTGAAGAAAATATGGGTAGTCAAACAAAACAAATTCTTACATTGGCCCTGTCCAAAAAAAAAAAAATACATATCTCATTCTGCTCCCAGAATCTATCACTTGTCTGTCAGAAGATGGGTAGAATGTTCATTATGAACCCTCTGGAACTATGGTTGGTCATTCTGTTGACTGGAGTTCTTAAAGTCTATCAAAGTCTTTATAAGGTTGTTTTATAGAAGTTGTTATAGTTCTCACTTCATTCTATATCAGTTCATAAAAATCTTTTCAGGGTTCTTTGCAAAAATCCCTTGCATCATTTCTTATGATATATTATTTCTAGAATGTCCCATGATATTAATAAACTATACTTTGTTTAACCATAGCCTGAGAACTCTCCCCAATCCAAATAAGGATTAAAAAACACTTGTTGCAAATGAACATATTTTTATCTTTTATGTTACATTTTAATGCCAAATTTTTTTACTTTTAGTGATGTGAAGGTATTTATTTTGTGATAAGACTCATTGAATGTGTTATTGTGGAATTTTAAAGCCTGTGGCGGGCAATAATGCAGGGCCATCATTTTTGACCCTTCCTAGATCACACAAATGACCTGTCCTGGCTTTGCCTGCAATCTCTTTAAATCTTAAATTTCCGGTAAGGCCCATTTCAAGCCCCTCTCCTCTTAAAAATCTTCCTTGACTAAATCAGTCCTTCCTGCTAGCTCCTTTCTCTGCACCCTTGTACTGCTATCTCATTCACCTGGCATTTAGTATAAACTACCATATATCATTATTGAACTTTTCAGGTATAGTTCTGTTTATCTAACTTGACTACAAATTATTAAAAGGCAAATTCTTTTATGTTGTGGTGTGTATGTTGCCTAGCACAATGCCATTTGTTTATGCTAATGCTCACAAAAGACTACAGCTATAGCCGGTAGCACCATTTAATGGATAATGTTATTAAATTATTGTGTCAAATATAGAGAAGTGATAAAAATATGTTGGTATTCTGTGCTGTATCTCTTGAAATTCTGCATGAGAGTGTCCATTTCCCCCATAAATTCCCATTTAAAAATTGCAGATTTGTTTTAATTTTCCATACTCCAAGATATAATAAAAATGACACCAGAGAAGTCAGCAAAGCTTGAAAAAAAGCTTATCTGAAGAAATTTTAGTTTGATGATAAATTATTAACAAAAAAACTCAATATAAAAACACACCAAAATAATTATAGCAGTATTTCTTGCAGAAAGAAAGAATGGGAAATAAAATGGAAGTCTAGTGACTAGAGAATGACTAAACAAATTGTGGCACATGAGTGTAGTGGAATATTACTGTGATGTAAGAAATTTTTTAAAAATGATGAATAAAGAAGATGAAAAGACTTACATAAAATGATGCCCAGTGAAGTAAGCAGAGCCAAGAAAATAGAATATACAATGAGTACAACAATGTAAATGGGAAGAACAACCATTGAAAATGAATGTTGCAGAATTACAAAGCACAAACATAGTCTCAAAGAAGGAATATGAGAAGACATCTCCTCTCACTTTTCTGCAAAGATGGGATGTGCAAAGGTGGTATCGATTACTTGTGTTTTCAGTGTCAAAGAATTGGAAATCAAGGAAGAGGAGGAATACTCGTCAAATGGGGAATGGACAAACAAATTATGGCATAGGAAAGTAATGGAAAATGACTGTACTATAAGAAATGGTTAAAGGAACAATTCAGAGAAACCTGGGAAGACAAACGTATTGATCCAGAGAAGTGAGTAGAACCAGGAGAATATTTTATGTAATATCAACAATATTGTAAAGACAAACAACTTTGAAAGATTTAACAATCAATTAAGTAGCCAACCATAATTCCAGAGGATCAATGATGAAGCATTTTACCTGTCTCCTGAGAGAGATGATGAACCCAGGGTGAATACAGAAACATATTTTTTGGAAATGATTTAATGTTTAGCTTAGATACATATATATATATATATATATATATGCTTAAAGTTTAGCTTAAATACATATACATACAAGTATGTTTATATGTTTACATATATACATATATAATTTATATAACAATATTTGTATGGATATGCATGAGAATTATATAGTTTTATATGTGTAGGTATAGGGAATATATATGTATACATATATATAATTTTTTAGTGAGAAGGATTGGAGAGGGAAAAAATAGATTTTAGTTTATCAAAAATTTAATTAAAAAATGAATGATTGATGTTCAAATAAAACTTTCAATAAAGTTAATTGGATAAGTTTATTGATATTTTTGTGCTGTGTGAGAATTAGATATACACAATAAGTTATCCACATCAGTGACTATGGTTAATATTATTTTTTTCATACTTATGTGAATTTTTTTCTTTTGTTTTTCTTTTCTCTTTTTTGAGGTCTTTTAATCAGAATGACAATTTCAACTAATATTATAAGAAAAACAGGTATGAAATACCCATTTGGGGCAGATCACTGTGCTAGGATACAAAGTTTAGAAAAGGCACAGATTATTTTCTTATGTAGTAAGAGTATGTATTCTCATACTCTAGAGAATATGTACATAGATAACTATAATGTATAATGTATCATAATGAGTTTATTAGAGAAGTACAAAACAGTCCAATGGAATGTTTTGGGGGGCAATGTTATTACTGACCAGGGAATCTTTTGTTTTCTGGAGAGGGCATCATTTAAGTTGGCTTTAATTAATGGACAAGAATCACTCTTATGCTTCACTGTGGCATAGATGTCTCTTAAAGGCTATATTCCAGTAAGGGTGGAAGATTAAGGCAAATTTGTGAAGGCTCTAATTATTACAGTAGAAACTCTTCAAGTATAGATATGGAGACAAATTCAGTCTCTTATCCAAAGCTCAGCCTGGTTATGGACTGAAAAACTCATCACCATGAAGTTGTTCACAGATGAATTCTTGGGTTCTAGTGACCCACGAAATGGAGGAGTCAATACTCAAAGACCCATGATTATATCACTCTGAGAACTTCTTCCATATAGTTCGCACCCCACCTTGATTGAAGAGTCTTAGGAAATTGTCTGAGGGTTAGTAAGGTTAAGTGAATTATCTTGACCATAGAGCTAGAAAGTTTCAGAGGCAAGATTTTAAACCTGGACTTCTTGATTCTAAGATTACTCCTATGTCCACTCTGTCATCCTACCTCTCAGATAAAAATGTGAACTAACCTTCAGTCCTGTATGGTCCATTACTTGGACTCTTCTCAGCTTTTGAAAATCCTTTAGACTTGCAGCAGCTAGGTGGCACCATGGATAGAGTGACAGGTAGGACCTGGGTTCAAAAGGCCATAGACATTCCCCAGCTACGTGACCCTGAACGAATCACTCAACACTGACTACCAAGCTCTTGCCTCTTTTCTGCTTTTGAGTTTTCATAGGGAAGAAAGAAAGAGAGAAAGGAAGAAAGAAAGAGAGAGGGGGGAAGAAAGAGAGTGAAAGGGAGAGAGAGGGAGGACGGAAAGAAAATAAACAAGTCACTCAGAGTTGTGAAGAGACTGGTTGATTGGTAGGCTTAGTGAAAAAGAAACAGAGAACCTTTGTTCAAGTCTCAGTTTTGCTATTTTTCAGTTCTATGCCCTTGGGCAATTCCCTTCTTTTCTTGGGGTTTCAGTTTCTTCATCAGTAGAGAGAGCAATGTCTGTCATACCCCAACCTCAAAAGGTTGTCATAAGGAAACCACTTTGTAAAGATTAAAGAAGCAACTGGAGTTATTTATTTTCCATTTTAATCTGATTTGAACCAGATATAAAAATGTATATAAAGAAAAGAGGAATTGAGAAAGATGGAGAAAAAGGACATAGAGAGACTCACTCCAATCTTCAATTTAATTAAAAAAGACTGAATGTTTGATGTTCAAATAAAACTTTTAACAAAATTAATTGGACAAGTTTAATATTATCATTTTTGTACTGTATGAGAATTAAACAGGTGGTGCAAAAAAAGGAAAGAAAGAAAAGAAAAAGAAAGAAAGAAAGAAAGGGTGTGAAAAGGGCACTTGGATTGCTCATCTGACTTCATCCTAGGGTTAGAAAATAACTCTAATGCTTGCTGACAGAAAAAACCCAAATATTGTTCTGAAGAGACCTCCATCATCAGATTATCTCATTTGGGATTCTGGTAGATAAAGCTAGTTTTCACTTCCTGCAATTCTGCAGCATTTCATTCCTTTTCACTGTGTCCATATGTGTGCATCATGAAGGCATCTCATTTGATTCCAAGTAGATTTGTGAGATATTGTCTGGTCTATCCTCTTGTACAGGAGAGCAAATCATGTGAATCTAAGGGAGGCAAGGTCACTCAGTAAGCCTATAGCCCTAAGGGTCTGATATTGTCTAGCATCACCAATTTGTGACATGATGAATAATGACCTTGGCTAAATTAATCTAATTGTTAATCCCTTTATTCCTAGGGGATATTTACTTCCAAGAGTACTATCCTAACTTAAACTGGATTTTGCATGGTTCCAGTTCAAGATTCTCTTTAGTATGAGCTGATTAAAGTCCAGGGAAAGGGACCTAAGAGTTTATTCAGTACTAGTGATCTTTAAGACAAATATTAAAAGGAATGAACATAATAGGGGATAGAATGTCTGAGTTCAAGTCAAGAAGGTCTAGATTGGGATCTCACATCAGACACATAAAATTAGTTGACACATGGGCAAGACATGTCTCTGGTTATATAAGTTTTTACATCTGTAAAATGAGAGGTTGGCTTCCCTTCTAGCTCTGAATCTATGATCACATTGATTACTTGACCAATTGAGTGTCTAAGACATCTGACTTTTTATTTTCTTGGATTCACCCAGGTAAGAGTATATATCATCAGAAGGGGGGGGGGGGGTTCCTAGAGCAGGCAGTGAGTCTTAGGGTCAGAAGATGCAAGTTTATACCCTTGGCCAGCCATGCTGTAGTTGAGTGACTTGGAGTAAGTGGTTCAACCTTTGTAAAACTTTGCTTCCTTGTTTGTAGAATGGAGATAATAGCCTCTTATCCTATCTGAAGGGGCTGAAGTGAAGATAAAAAAATGAGAGATAATGCTACATTAATAAACCTTAATGTGTAATATGAATACCCTATAATTCTCTAGAAATCCCATCCTGGCTGGTCCTACATTGTAAAGGAAGGGGAGTTTGGGGTGGCCCCAGCCTTACCTCTCTGGACCCTTTTCTTCTATTCCAAAGCAGATTTCATCTCCTCCATCATTTCAGGACACTAGTGTCTCTGTATTCTCTTCCCCATTCAAAACTAGGTCTCAGGAAAGGCTCTAAATACAGTCAATTCATGCCTGAGAGTAGATTTAAGTCCCTGTGTTCCCCTTCAAATTCCAAAATTAAAGTCTTTTTCTCCTATGGAAAATGTTTTAGGCAACCATGAGTAATTAGCTTACACATTTGTCTGGCAGGTGTGGGATGGGGGAGAGGGCAGCCTGAAGGTGCCCAAATTCCTATCTGTGTTTTTGTAGGTTCAGAAGCTCAAACAAGGGCTTCCTTGATTGAAGAACTTATATTAATGCCTTGTGGAGCATTTTGGAAAAAAAAAGGTTTCTTCATGTTTTCAACATGTTTTTATTTACTTTTAAGATTCTACAGCTATATATAAGAGAGTCACAAAGCAGTAAATGCATAATACAGAGAAGTCCAGGAAATATATGAAGCATACTAGCCCCACGTTACATGTACAGCACTAAGCAACATCAAGTTATTTCTATTTGTACAAGACCATCAAAGCATGTTAAGCAATCTACACAAAAAGGCAAGAAGAGGAAAGAGGAATACAACCAAATTGGGAATTTGGCATTTGGAAAGTAGCTGGGATGACAGTCCCTCAGTGAAGCCCCAGAAGGAGCCTAGCTCTGGAAGGGCAAGGGGTCCCACAGTAATTCAGGAAAACAGGTTGGTGTTCCAGGGAGCTGAGGAAGATCACTATGATGGGGCTGGGGAGCGGGGCAGAGAGGGAGAAGACTAGCATCTACCAGCTATATAGAGTCATTCCAACTGAGACTTCCAATAGGAGTCCTAGGGAGGGGAGGAGGCAGGGTACAGAGGAGAACCACTAGCAAAGGAGACAGAAGTTTTCTGGGGATACAGACTCCATTCTGAGAATACTAAGTCATTTCATACAGGCAAAGAGTCCCCATGCTTTCTGGTTCAGGTACTACAAATTCCACAGCAAGGGTTCTTAGTTTAGTTTTGTTTTTTTGTATTACAGACACCTTTGGCAGTCTAATGATGCTCATGGACCCTTTCTCATAATAATATTTTTAAATGCACAGAATAAAACACAGGATTACAGAAGAAACCAATTATATTGAAACAGAGTTTTCCAAGTATATTTTAAGAAAAAGTTCACAAACCCCAGGTTAAAAACTCATTTTCTAGAATCTCTAATTCTGGAGTTAGAGCAAGAGAAACAGAGACCTGGGCATTTATAACCAACAAAATAAATTACTCAGATTAAGGGACCAATAAACAAATTACTGTTTATTAAGTGCCTACTATGTGCCACATTGCCCAATTAGACAGGTTTGAGTTGGCTTATAAATACTATAATTTTTGCTTCTTTTAATTTAAATTGTTTCTCATGGCTGAAAACAAAATGGCTGCCCTCTTCTTTGACTCAAGAATAATTTTTTTCCCCTAATAATCATAGGATACAGGTAAGTGACTATCCCATGAGGTGATCAGCAGTGGAGACAGTGGAGAAGGGATGGCACTAAGGATGAGGAACCTTAAATTTGAGGTCCAACTCTACCACTAACTCTTTGATGATAATGACAAAATCCAAATCCCCTCCTTCAGCCTCAGTTTCCTTTCTGTAAAATGGGAAGGGAGTTGGGCCACAAGAACCTTTTAGAGTGCTTTTAACTTTACATAATACTTTCCTCACAACAACCCTGTGAGGTAGGCAGAGAGTATTAATGCAGTTGAAAGAAGCCTTAGAGATCACCTAATCAAAGCTACCTCTTTTTGTTAAAGAAAGTGATGCCCGGGCAAGTAAAAATGACTTGTCCATGGTTGCCTGGTCATACTGACAGAAAATATCAAAGGTAGAATTGATACCCAAGGCTCTTAACCCTCAGTCTGGGATTTAGGAACAGATCAAGGGTTTTTTTAACTTTCTGTGTATGTCATGGACCCAAACAATGCCCTTAAATGCGTAAAATAAAGTCAATGATGTTGAAAAATATAACTTTTTTTTGGTCCCATCCAAGTTCAAAAATCCCATTAAAATTAACCCCTTAGAACCCTTGGTGTTCCATGGATCCCAGGTTAAGAGTTCCCATGTTATATGATTCAGATACTACAAATTCTACAGCAAGGTATGTTATAGATACCTTTGGCAGTCTAGTGATGCCCATGTACCCTTTCTTGTAATAATATTTTTTAAAGAACAGAATAAATACAGGATTACAAAACCAATTTAAGCAAGATGATCTCTAAGGTCCCTTCCAGTCCTAAAATTCTATTATTCTAAGCATTACATCAAGTACACTCTTGAAGAGAATAGCTTTGAGACTCAGAGATGTGTCTCTCATTTCTTGTATATCACAAAAACTCTGATTTTAATGACTTTGAGGAAACATGAAGTTGAACTAGCAAAATCAGTAGTCAAAGTAAACTGAGCCAAGTTATAGCCACTACCATTTTCTTTGCAATAAGTTCCCTTTAAATTCATGGCACATAGCTCTATTTACCTTCTTTCACATATATTTTTCAACATTTTATAAGGACACAAGACTTCGTTCTTGTTCATTTTCTTGTCTCCACCTAAACAAGCCATAACCAATGTCCCAACAGGACCACATTTGTATGTCACATGAGCATGTAAGTCAAACATAGCATTTCTATATATCTGTCATTATTCACAAGGGTGATGGGGCATGAAAAACGAATCTCCCTTCCCTCTCCACACCCAAAAAACACCACCAATGGAAAAAAAACAAACAAAAAACACCACTGTGTCTAGGGAATGATTTCTAAAGAGCTATAATTTGGGGATTGTCTCCATGAAGTGTGTCAGAACTTTCAAAGTACCTGAACTATCAAAATTTTTGAGGGGGAAGAAATTCCCCAAAGATGAACATTGCCAAGGAGATACAATTACTTTAAAATCTTCCTCTTATCTGTTTGTACTACTTTTTTATATTATTTCAAAGATTTAATGTCTATGAGTCTCAATAATATCATTTTCAACTAAGATTTATTATCTCTATGTAGCATTTTATATCATTTGCTTTTAATTTTATTAATCTTCCATAACAAAATGAAAATGATTAAGTTCTTACCAACATAGTTAACAATCTGCTTATAGTACATTAACAATAATTTTTCATACTTTTTCATTTTTAAAAATGGCCAATGCCTTGATTTTTTCCCCTTCTTTTTCACTCTAGTCTTCTTTTCCCATTATCTGGGAATTAAATGATTTATCTGCCTTCTGCACTAAGCCTATTGGATTTTCCCAATTCAATGCCTAAGGCGAAAACATTTTCAACTTAAAAAAAAAGTTCTTGTATAGCAAAGAGCACTGGTACCACAGTACTCAAGGAGAGAAGATATGGAGACAAATGGGGGTCATTAACTTCCCATCACAGTTGAGACGCTGCTACAACAGACGGGCTCTGGGGCGATTATCAGCATTCCTTGCCCAGATTACACAGAGGTGTATCGAGATAATCTTCTGAAAAGCAGCCGGCCAAATTTGCAAGGGCGACATATATATATATATATTTTTTTTATTTTTAAAACCTCAGGCGTTCTGAGGTTCTGTAAGCCCTTCGATTAATAAGGGGCTCTCTATGTGTCAGGGGGCCCAGCAAATTAAGGCCCCAGAGAACCTGTAGGCTTCAGGATTCTTGCTCCCTTCTTCCCCCTGCTGTGCCTACCTAATACACACAAAAGATAACTTTATAGCCACATTTGAACTGACATGACATGTTAATTAAAGTACTGTCATCTGGAGTCTATAACAAGCACCTCATGTTAGTAAAAGAAAATGAAATGCAAGGCCCAATGGATATTATATCTCAGCAGCAAAAAATACTTAGTATTAAGTGAGGAGTCCATATGGAATTTAACTATAGCATAGCCAGTATTCTCCCCATTCCAACTAAGTGTGGAAATTCCATTTCCAATTTTATTTACTATTCACTTTTCTCTCCTCCTTTGCAGCTCAATTTTAAGTCATTTAAATGAAGGAGGTACCTTAGGGGGAATATATATGTATATAGGTGTGAATGGCAGAGCATGAGGTTTACAAATATTTCTCAAATAAGTTTAAGAGGTCTGTTTGTGCTACATTTTGAGGTGCGTGTTATAGGGGGAGTAGGGACGTACTACCATCTGTGATGAACAAATCCTGATATGCATTTAAAACTTAAGATTCTCTTCCCCCCCCTCCCCCCCAAGGCAAATTACACAGCTCTGCCAGCAAAGAACCAAATGAATATTGTCATTTGGGAAATGACCGAGAAGAGGAAATGATCATAGGGTCTAGACAATGAGCTGTGGAAGAGAGGTCTCTAGTGGAATTACAGGAAAAGGAATAGTCTACTCCTCCTTAGACTAACAAGAATCATTAAGAATATAAGCCAAACCCAAAGAACAAATCCTTCCAATTTCCCATAGATACACCAGAATGAATAAAATACTTGCCAAAAAGGCTAAAAGAATTCCTGTCAATGGCAGCTATGGTTGCCCATTCTGATGATGGGTAAACAATCTAAGACTTTCTTCTTCCAAGTGGTAAGTTGCCACCATTTAAAATCTTTCTTCCCACCCTTTCCCAATACCATGCTCTGGTTTCTTTATTCCCAAGCCTTTAACACTGACAAATACTATTTTAAGAGGGAAGCCTCCCTTGAAAAATTTGATCCAAATTACCATCTCATAGAAGGCTCAACTCATATTGGGGAAAGGGAGCAATTTACACTCCTGGTAATATAAGGACTCAAGAACTTAAGGACTCTGGGACTTAATGACTTTTCACATTTTAAAAGCTGATGTTCAATCCAATTAATTGCCAATCTTGCAATGGGCCATGCAGCAATGATCTGACTGAGAGGACAAGGATGGAGAGTAATCTGCATCCTAACAAAAGTCCTTAATTTGCCAAAGAAAATAATTGAAAAATATCTGAGCTCAAAAGTTTGACATGCTTTGGACCTTTACTGATGGCAAAAAGGTAAAATTAAGGATTATTATAAAGAAATGGGTCATATAAGATTCAAACTTCAAATCACAATTGTCTTAAGCCATTATATGGGCTAACTGACATTTTGGAATTTAAAAAATCTCTCTCAAATGGTTATTAAATAAAGATCATTGGCCATGGTTCCATTTTTAAGTCTTGGCATTGCTGAATTGCTAGATGTTGGTTTTATCTGAAGATGTCAACCACCCCTCTTCCCCCACTATAAAGTTAAATTCAGAGTTTTACAACATCACGTGATGGTTTTCATTCATTCCCAACGGAGCAGGGGGAACAATGGGAGACATGCAAGAGTGATTTGAGAAACCTACCTGACATAGAGTGAGCGTTTCTGATTGGTTCTCAGGGAGCCAGACCCAGAACTCATGCTGTGGTTCATCATCTGCTCGCGTAGGTCATGGATTTTTGCCTCGAATCTAGCGTAATCTGGGGATGAAAAACAGAAGGGACAACATTGGTGACCATTGGTCCTTAACAAAACTCTGCAAACAGGAGAATCTCATCTGGCAGCATTCCTGTGCTAAAGGCAAGACCCACCAGGAAGAGAAAATGCAGTTTGGGCAGGTCTCAGGACCCTCACAAAACAGCAGGCAGGGCAAAACCAAACAAGATCCCAAAGGAGCATACAAGTTAATTTTCTAATCTTTTACTGCTCTCATCAGAAGTGAAATCTTCTTCCTTCCATCTACTCACCAATCCATCCATCCATACATCCATCCATCCCTCCATCCATCCATCCATCAGACTATCTATTCATCCATTCATTCAAAAACCATTTCTTGAGCATTGCTTATGTGGTAGGCACAATATTAGGTTCTGGGGTGTAACCACGAAAATGTGGGTTTCCAAGATTGTAAATTGCCAAAATGTAAAGGTTTCAGCCAAACTGTAAAGATAATTTTTAGTGTCTTGATTTAAATCAAAAATAAGTGGTCACCATGGGAAAATTCCCAAATATGAAAATACCCTTCAGCTGGGTTTTATGGAGATTTTAATTAATACAAATGAAGGAATTAAAGGGAAGGGAGAGAGAGAGAGAGAAAGAGAAAATAGTAGGAAGGGCCTAGGCCAAATGGCCTAGGCCTGAGCTTTAAGGGAGAGTCAGTCTTTATCACTCAGCACAAGATCATCTCAAGCAAGCTCCAGTCCTTCACTGAAATTCTTAACTCCTGAACTGAGCTCAGAGACCCTCCTCTGACGTCCTCAACCCCTGAACTGAGAGCTCCTTTTAAAGAGAATTTTCTCTTAAGTCACCTCCCCTAAAAGGACTGTTCATTCTTAGTTCTCTTTAGTTCTCACCTTCTCTGGGTATATTATATCTTCTGAGTATTTCACATCTCTTTTCCTAAGCTTGCCTTTTGTAAGTTGCTTGACCTTTTAGTGATTAATTTAACCTTTGTAGGTACTTAGCACCCTTTTGTATTAGATCTAAAAAAAGAGCTAGCTTAGGGTTTTTGCTTCACTATAAGTATGAGTTGGGGACTTTTCATTGTTTAATCAGGAATTTACAACTTTATCTTCCCCTAAGGTACTGTCTAAGCAGGGTGGAGTAATTTTAAAGTTTTCAATACATTCCTGACCAAGTACCTCCATTGTTACAATAGGGGAATTTGCTTAACCAAATCTTCTGAAATAGAGTCTGAGCAGTTTTGAGATTCACAGGGGATACAAAGATAAAAAGGAAACCAACTATTCTCACAGAGCTTATGTTTCATTTAAATAAAGAAACATCTACATAGAAAATTAAATTATAAACATATTTAGGTACATATAAACATGTATACACACATATAAATTTTAAGCTTTAATACTTTGATTGCATTAAGGCTTTGGAAACATCCTATGTGGATATATGCATATATGTGTATACATAATAAATACATGAATATGTGGGTAAATATACATGCATGCATATTATATATATACATATACACACTCTACTATTTTTAGGGGAAGGATACTACCAACTGGATGCCAACATGATATATATGTGTGTGTGTGTGTGAATATTTGCTCCTTTTTATACTAGAAAGAATCATTAAGAATATAAGTAAAATCTAAAGAAAAAACTTTCCAACTTCTTATGTGTATATTTATGTCAAGTCATAGGCATTTATGAATATTTCCATGCATTTAAATCTACATTTACATATACATACATAGTCTATATTATATCTAAGGGAAGGACACTACCATTTTGTAGCATAGACAATATATGCATGTATGTAGGGCAACTGGATGGCACAGAGTACTCAGCCTAGAATCAGGAAGACTCATCTTCTTGAGTTCAAATCTGATCCCAGAAATGGACTAGCTGTGTGACCTCGAGCAAGTCACTTGACCCTGTTTTCCTCAGTTTCCTCATCTATAAAATAAGCTGGAGAAGTAAATGGCTAGCCATTCCAATGCCTCTGCCAAGAAAACCTAAAATGTGGTCATAAAGAATTGGACACAACTGAAAATAACTGAACAACAAAAATAACAACAATAAAAAAGGTCCCTTCTAAATCCAAAGTTCTAAGGCTCTAAAGGTCTAACACTGAAAAGCTGAATGATCACTTTTCAAGGCAAAACTTCCCAATGTCCATTAACTTTCATAATAAGCAGATCCTTTCATATAGTGCACTTATCTTTGCCTTCTTGTAATTTTTCTCTACTGGTCCTCATTCTCTCCCTTCTGGACAAAGTAAAAGAAATATATTCTCCTTTCTACCTCACAACTCTACAGCTATTGAAAATGGCCGGGACAGTTATTCCTTCAACTCATATCACACATCACATATGTTTTCTCATATCATAAGTTTTCTAGACCTTAGATTCTAGTTGCCTTGCTTTATATACACTCTGATTCCTCAACGCCTCATTTTCAAATTTAATAATAAAAATATTTATTGAATGTTTGCCTTGTATAAATCCCTATGTGAAGAAAAAAAAAAGACAGGATAAATGAGTAAGACAAAGATCTTCACAATCAGGGGTATGCTGGAGCCAACTCCTTTGGGAGCTGATTGTTAATTCAGTGTTCTAATTTACACTTCAGAAAGAAGCAAATTAGAGCTTGACTTACTGTTTGTTGGTTGTCTAGTCATAAGAAAGTGATGTAAAAATGTGTGTTTAGTTGTGTATGGCCCTTCATGACTCCAATGGGGTTTTCTTGGCAGAGACAATGGAGTGTTTTGTCATTTCCTTCTCCAGCTCATTTTGTGGATGAGGAAACTGAGGTTAAGTGATGTGTCCAGGACCACACATCTAGTAAGTGCCGGAGGCCGGATTTGAACTTCCCAATTCCAGGTCTGATGCTCTAGCCACTGTACCACCTACTTACCCTTAGTTTTTAGAATTCATTCACCACCTTCTACATGCGTTCCTTCCTGATGTCCATATTTACTACTGTTCCTTCCTTTGATCCTTGCCAACTGATTGGTATATAGTACATATATGTGTATGTATGTGCTTATGTACACATGTCCACTCATGATCATGTTGTGTATACTTACATGGAGGGATAGCATGGTATAGTAGAAAGAAAAATATTCAATTCCTGGTCAAGGACCAGGATTCAAATCCCAGTTCTGCCCCTTATTATCTCTGTAAACCACAGCTTTCTTCCTCTGTAAACTAAGAAGAAGGTACACTAGACAAAATGCAAGTTTCCTACCAATTCTACCTCTGATACTAAAACCTTATGCCCCTACTGTCTTTCCCCATAGAACATGAGATTCTTGAGGGTTGACACTTTTTTATTTCTTCTTTCTATGCTCAACACAGTGCCCAGCACATAGTAGGCTCTTAATTATAACATTTGTGGCTTGACTGCCCAAGGTCACAAAAGATCTGGGATTCTAGCTTGTTCCTTTTGATGTCAACTCTAGGGTTTTATCTAGTATGTCACACTGATTAGTGCTTTATAGCAGACCAATGACAAAGCTGGGAGGGATGGGAGGAGAGAAAAATCATTTCTAACTGGTAGGAAGCATTGGCTCTGCCATCAAGTTAAAACACACTGTCCTTGGCTAAAAACTTTCCAGAATGCCCACTAACAAAGGTCAACAAAAAAGAGCTTGACAGTCCTTCAAAAGGAGGGCAAGTCTTAATTTGATCTGACAGCCTCAGAGAACAGTCAATGTGGAACGTTTGGTGTCTGTGAAGGCCACCATTAAATTCCATTAAATTTTTTTCTGCCAGGCTGCCACAAGAGGTTAACTGCTTTTGATTACCCTTACTTTCTTCCCAGCCTACTAGGGGTGGAAAAATCCACAGGGTAGACCTGACTGCTTCATAGCAGGAAATAAACACCCAAAAAAACTTAGTTTGATATGTGAGAAATCTGACAAAGATGAAGCAACTGAAGGACAATTTAATACATTCACTGACATAATCAGTTGCTCTATAAAGAAGTGGCTATCACTCTCCAGGTAGAAATGACTTATTCAGACTAGTCTATTTTGTTTAAAAAAAAAGGCTATGATTAAAAAAGAAAGAAAGAAAGAAATAATTTCTTAAACATTTCCTAATAAGGATATTCTATGATTTTTAGTAGGAAAGATAGAATAGTGGACTAGGTATTTGGGTTCTAATCCCTGCTTATCTGCTAAATAGTTCAGTGATCTTGGGTGAATTATGCATAATTTAGATTATTATTATCATCTATAAGTAAGCTGGTAATGTCTCAATTTACTACCTTCTTGCATCAGCTGGGAAAGGAATGGTTGGCACACAGGGCTTTGTGTTTGGAATAAAGTATTAAACAACAGATAAGATGCTGTTATCTCTTATTTATTTAATTTTTTGCATGTTACAAAGCTGGTGTTTCCCCATTTATTTTCTAGGACACTTCCACCTTGCTTTTGCTTTAGTTCTATTAAATACAATTCATGCACAAGTAAGATATCTTGATGCCACTGGTCATTTTCAAAAATGAAGGATGAACAAACAACAATAACAACATTGCTTCCAAACGAAGACTGCCATCTTTTTGCTTTCCACCTCCCCAGTTTCTGGATTTGACTTTGATTGTTTTACTGAATGTTTCTTTAATACCTTGAATGGAAATTATACCTAAGCCTTCTTCCTCCCCTACCCCACCACTCTAATACTATTTTCAAGGGAGTTATTGATGCTCCCATATCTATCTGTTAAGCATTTAAGAACCAACCAGACTTATCTTCTAGTCCTCTCCCCATCCTAAACATGGCAATGCCACAAAGAATCAAAATTTAAGATAATAGAAGGAGCAAGGGGAGAGGGGGCTACATGATGGCTATAGGCAGGCCACAACATGTTAGAAGTAATAATCTGTATATGAGATATAGTATGAAGAACACCATCAAAGATGAGTGTGAACAGAAAAGGTCAGCCAATCAAGTACTGAGGATAAGAGCCAATAGATAGATGGCCCAGTACTACATTATTCTCTTAGAGAAAGTAAAAGAGCCAGAGAAAGGCCTCAAGCACACTGGAGGATAAGAGAGAAGGAGGTGAATTTTTTTAATGGAAGATTTATGAAAAGACATGGATGGTAATTGCTTAGGATGAGGAAACAGTGATATGTTGTCATCTTCCCTGATGCAGAATATTCAACAAAAAAAGAAAGATTATGATAGATGCGCCATAGTAAAGAGCTTACCCATAAATTATAACATTAATTCTATGGGGAAAAATAATGCCTGAATGAACTTTCAGTTCAATATGTAAGTATTCCTAAACTAAGGACTATGTGAGGAAGATGTCCATGATTGTAAACATAAAACTGTCATTCAGGAATTAGTTGAAGAAACTCAAGAAGAGAAAAACCAACCAAGATGACTATATTCTAATATTTGAAGGACACTGGCATTGAAAAGAGATTCACCTTATTCTACTTGTCCCCAGAAAGAAGAAAATAGGAATAGTAGGCAGAAGATGCAGAAGCAGAGAGTATTACTTAGCATAAGCAACATATTAACCATTAGAATTATTCACATGTAGAATGGGGGGACTGAAAAGATACAAGTGTTTCCTGTCACTACCAAGATGACAATGCTCTGGGGAGATTTTAGAGGGGATTCATGCTTCAAGCAGAGGTTGAATGAAAGGATCTTTAAGACCTGATTTTATGATTATCTACAACAAATAGCTTCTAGGAATAGGAGGAGACTAAGCTTAACTGTGAATGATTAAAGCAATAAATGTAGCAGATTGTTATTAATCATATTAATTTCATATTCTCTCAGCAATGGGGGAAAAAAACCAACAACAATAACTAAAATAAGATTAGTACTTTAAGTTTGGAAAATGCTTTCTTCATAAGACCCAAGAGTGTATCATAGCTAATTTCAAAAGTGGTATTAAAATCCAAACTCAAGATATAGGACTCTAAGATCACTCCTCTTTTTCCCAATTTATGCTGCTTCCATGTTCAGTCCTCAGCACCACTATGATATCATTTTAATGACTAGTATAGCTAGGTGGCATCATGGATGGAGCATCAATCCTGAAATCCAGTGTCAGCTACTGACTAGTTGTGTGACTTTAGGAAAGTCATTTTACTCTGTTTGACTCAGTTTTCTCATATGAAAAATATGCTAGAGAAGGAAATGACAAACCACTCTAATATTTTTGCTAAAAAAAAACTTAAATAGGGTCTCAGAGAATTGAAAGCAACTGAAACAACTGAACAAAAACACTTCAAAGACTGACTTAATTATTTCCAAGTTTAAGACAAGATAAAGTCCTAGAGAACTTGTTTGCAGTAGGGTTCTTTCTGCTGTTCTGAACTTTTTATTTTATTTCCCAGGCTAACTGATCTCAATTCCTTTAGGGTCTTCTAATGGTACTCTAATTTACTGTTCGTTCACTCCTCTAACTGATCTTGAAACATTTCCTTTTCTTTATATCTTCTAGTCCTAAACTGGAAAGCGGTTTAGTGGATCATGGGTGTAGATCTGAGAGGCACTCCTGAGATCAGGAACCCAACTGTTTCATTTTGTAGAGGAGAGAAGTGATTTGCCCCAGCTCATGCACATAGACAAGGGCAGAGATGGGACTTTACTTGAGATTTTCTGCTTCCAAATGCAGTGATCTGTCATGAAAAAGTACTCTGATGGAGATTGCTATATGTCCAGAAATGACCAGCCATGTATCTCCTACATTCTGTAATTCCTGGTATCAGATTTGAAGAACAGGTCCCCAGGATGGACAGAAATTAATAGGTCGAGAACACAATAAATCTTATTTAGGAAGGTGCATGGCACTTTCCACTATCCCTAGCTTCTCTTTGCATTAAAGCCCAATATTAAAGAAACCAGTACTTGCCTGGTATTGTGGGGAATCACGAAACCCCACAGATTGGGAGACATCTAACTTACAGGGGATCTGGAGAAACACTTATGGAGATTATGTGATTGTAAATTGGGAAAAAATATATTACCACCAATGTCATGTACAAGAAGTGCCACTGAAGCAATCTATGACTAAAAATTATAGAATTACATAATTTCAGAGAGGGAAAGGACCTCAGTAGCCATCCAGTTCAACCCATAGATGGAAGAAATACTCACTATAACATCCAACAAGTGGACAGGGCATCCAGTCTCTGCTAGAAGACTTCCAAAGAGGAAGAGTCCACTAGCTCTCCATTCTACTTTTCTCCATTCTACAACCCATTCTACTTTTGGACAGCTCTAATTACTGGGGAGGAGAAGCTAAGTAGCATAAGTAGTGCTAAACTTGGAGAAAGGAAGCTCTGAGTTCAATACCAGACTTAGACACTTACTACCTGTGTGACACTTAATCCTGTTTACCTCAGTTTCTTTATGTAAAATCAGCTGGAAAAGGAAATGGCAAACCACTCTAGTATCTTTGCCAAGAAAAGCCCAAAAGGGTTACAAAGAATTGGACACAACTGAAAATCACTGAACAATAATTATTGGTGAGTTTTACTTGTCATTGCCTATATTTAACTATTCGAAACCATTACCTATTGCTCCTGTTTCTATCTTCTGGAGTCAGATAGAACAAGTCAAATCCTTAGTCCCCATGAAAGATGTGCAAATATTTAATAACAGTTATCATGTCTCTCCTGAATCTTCTTTTCCTCAGGCTTTCTGAACTCCTTTTTTAATTCAGTTTGCTCTCAGATGTCATTGACTCAAACCCTTTTACCCTCTCAATGGCCCTTCTCTGAACACCATAAAGTTTATGGATATCAAGGCTATGGTGACCAGAACTAAAAACAATGAGGTCCAGATGGAGTCTGAAGAAAGCAGGGAGGAGTGGTATCGCTCTGTTCCTATTCCTGGAAACTATGCCCCTCTTAATGAATACCAAATGAGTAGGGATTTGACTTGTTCTGGTTGGCCCCAGAGAACAGAAATGGCAGCAATGGGTAGAAACTGCAAGAGGTAAATTGAAGCTTAATGATGAGTGAAAATCTCCAACCTTAACTGTTTTAGCTGCCACATTACACTACTGATTTAGAATGAGATTATAGCCTATTAGAATTCCCAGCTCTTTTTGGAACAATTGTCTACCCTGTTCCTCTCATCTTCTACTGTGATGTTTGGTTATCTCCCATTCTTCAAGGACTTAATATTCATTGAAACAGTTTAGTGATCCTTTCTATCTTTTCTGTTTTTTGTTTTATTCTTATTTTTTTTTAATTAATAGAATTATCCAGATAATTCAGTTCCTCCCTCCCCTCATCATACCCTAGAAAGCATCATCTGGCAAATAGAGATGTACATCTACCTTAGGTCTTTTGTGTTTCCATTTTGCAATTAATTCTCAGGAGGTAAATATTCATAAGTTATTCTTCAAATACTGAATCTGTAGCTATAGATAGTGTTCTCTTGGTTCTCCTTGTTTTGCTCTTCTTTATCTCATGTAGTTGTTTCTAAGTTTTAAAAAACCAATCTGCTTTTTGTTTCTTATGGCCCAATAGTATTCCATCACAACCATATACCACAATTTGTTTAGCCATTCCCTGGTTGACAGACATCCCCTTGATTTCTAGTTCTTTGCCACCACAAAGAGGGTGCCTATAAATATTTCGGAACATATAGGTCCTTTTCCTTTTCCCCTGATCTTTTTAGGAAATAGACTCTAGCAATAAGATTGCTGGGTCTAAGGGCATACACAGATTTGTAGCTTCTATCTTTTCTCTGAGTCCTTTGAAACATACTCAAAACTGTGGGTGCATATGGGACAATGTTCAACTTTCCTTCTCCTTCTCTAGCATGAGCTCTAGGATGGAATTGTTGCTTCTCCACCCCACTCGTTTTGGTTCCCATCATTTTTACCCCAGCAATAATTTCATTCCTGTTAGTGAGAATCAGATCCAGATGGAAGTGGGCTGATTGGGTAGTGAGGGTGAAGGATACAGTCAGCTCAAGTGTTATGCTGGTTTTCATGAAATGTGAAAAGAAAAAAAAAACAGGTCTCTAGCATATTGGATAGATTCTCTGTGGAAGATTTATAGAAAGACACAAACAAGAATCACAGCAGGTATAAAAGCATTCACAAAGGATAATTGGAATTGTGAAGGGTCTCATCACCATAGTACATGGAGATCAGTTTAAGGAACTGAGGATGTTAAATCTGGAGAAGAGTAGGCTCAGAGGAAACATAATAGCTATCTACAAAAACCTGAAAGTTTGCCAAACAGAAGAACACTTAGGAGCCAAGAGTAGACATCACAAAGACTAACTGGTTTGATATAGAAAAAAAAATTTCCTTAACAATCAGAGCCATTCAATAGAGGAAGAAATGGTCCACCACCTAAGTGGTCTCTTTCCCATAATTGTAAGTTTTCAAACAAAGTCTAGATAACAACTTTTGGGAAATATTGTAGAGAAGAAAGCTGCAGAGATCTGTTCTGATTCTGCAAGTCTATGAAAAGACATAAATGGATTGCAATCTGCTCCAGTGAATAGAATACCTATACCTTTGGGGTCTTAGGCCTTTTGAAAGTCTTTCCTAGAAACAACAACAAAAGCAAGCCTATCTATGGCACCAGCCACTTTCTTGTGTTATACATGGTTCATGATGTCCCTGGATTTTTTCCTGACATATTATGATACTATTCTGAACTTGCACCTCCTGAAATTCATCTTGCCATTGCTGCTCACTTTCCCAACTTGCCACTCATTTTCATATTTAATAATACTCTTAAAAGTGCTGAAACCCCTACTGAGGATGCTGTTGCTATAAAACAAAATGAATATGAAGGCAATTCAGTCTACAGCAGCCATCAATATTTCTCTATCCCTTTTGGAACATTATTCAGATATTACTTGTTAAAGATTTTGCTTGGGGATTTTTTGTATCAATTATCATGCCTCTGAAAAAATGTTCTCAGTGCATGGATTAGTCATTTCCCTCTCAAATAGAATTGGTTCTTTTCCTTACTCTTATTTATATATAGATCTAATTGTTAGGTTAATTCTCATGGAGAAGCAGAGAGGTGGTGGAAATCACTAGAAAAGGAATTACCTTAAAGAGCCACGTAGGGGCAACTTGGTGGCATAATGGATAGAGAGCCAGGCCTAGAACTGGGAGGAATTCCTACCTGTGTGAACCTGAGCAAGTCATTCAAACCCAATTGCCTGGCTCTTACTGCTCTTCTGCCTTGGAACCAATACTTGTTTTGATTCTGTGATAGAAGGGAAGGATTTAAAAAAAAATAGCCCCATAACCCAGTAAAATATCCCATTGCAGCTTCCATCTATAAAAAGGAATAATAATCTAATTAGTATCTTCTCCATCTATAAAAGGGGATAATGATCCAAATAGTAGGACAAGCAACATGGAATGTGAAGAGGATGGAAGAGGAAAAATTCAAAGATTTGGCTTCAAATGCCAGCTATCTACTGTCTGTGTGATTCTTATAAGTCACTGTCTTCTGACCTCATCTTCCTCACCTTTACAATGAAGGGGTTGGACTAAGAGATCCGCTAAGGTTCCTTCCAGCTTTAAATCTTATTAATCACAGGGTTCTCTTAAGAGATCCATTTTACAAAATGCTACATGAATGTAAGCTGTGACTTTTATGCCATTAATCCTGCTGGTGCCTGGATTCAGGGGCAGCCCTTCAATGGAATTTTTTTGTAATAGCTTGTGATGCTTAGTGACCTTGAGGGCTCAACAGGATTGTGCTACCTGCTTTTAATTTCATTAACTGTCCTGGCTGCATCCTATAACCATTCATCATGGGGTATTTGTTCACTGGCTAGACTGCGAGAGTTTTGCCTAACCATGTCAAACAAAAATTGATGCCCACACAAGCTCAGTGGTCTGAGTCTCCTGGGCTTTGTTCTGAAATGATGCCTGTCCAGGACAGACTAGAGTCTGACATATCCTGAACAGCACTTTTTGAAAGAGGATACCTGGGTGAAGCTTAAATAGAGAAGAGGGCAAATATTCTAAATTGTACTCTATAAAGTCCTAGGGGACTGACCTAAAGAGGTGGCTTGGTATAATCAGAGGAGTGTTGGACTTGGAGACCATGAATGGAATATTCTTGTGCTCTCAAGTAGATGGGACTTCAAATCCGGACTCAGACATTGCTGGCTGTGTGACATGGAACAAGTCAGTTAATTTTTTGCCTGCCTCAGTTTCTTCAAATATAAAACAGGGTTAATAACATCTATTTCACAGAGCTGCTGTTAGAATCTTATGAAATATTCTGTGTCAAGGGCTTGACAACTTTAAAGTATGATGCCAATGTGAGCTATTATAATTGTTGCTAAGGTGCTTACCTAAATTCTATACCTATGCTAGACAATAACAGGAGCTTACATTGATCTGGCAGGCTCTGAGGTATGCAAAGTTCTTTACACACAAAAGGCAGAGTGGTACAGTAGAAAGAATACTGGTTCTACTATCAGAGACCTTGGATTCCAACCCATTTCTAACATTTAACTGTGTGATCTTGGGCAAGTCGTTCAATCTCAGTCTCTTCAGTTGTAAAAAGGGGTCAGAAGTCCACTGAAATCAGCTTTAGACTTATGATCTTATTTATATAATAGGAATATCCTATTATGGTGGGGCTGCAAGGTGGTACAGTGGTGAGTGCTGAGCTCAGAGTCAAGGAGACCTGAGTTCAAACCCAACTCCAGCCACTTATTGGTTGTACAACTCCAAGCAAATCACTTCACCCTTTTTGCCTCAATTTCCTTAACTGTAAAATGAGCTAGAGAAGGAAATGGCAAACCACTCCATTATCTTTGCCAAGAAAACCCCAAATAGGGTCATGAAGAGTCAGAAATGACTGAAACAACTGAACAAAAAAATTACAGTGGGCATAATCACTCTCCCTTCACCCCCTTCCTGGCATGAGCATATCCTATGGGATAAGGCTTGGAGCTGAGTCAAGCTTTCCTTGGCCACTTCTGGGGACACATGTGTCTGTGTTGGAAGCAATCCCTTAGTCTCTGGGAGAACAACAGGGGGAGGAGCTGAATCTAAAGAGTGTGGGACATTCAGTAGCTTTTACTCCAAGTAACTGCCCTCAGGTCTAACTTCCTGTCAAGCCTGGGGGCTTCTCTCTCCTTCAGCCCTAAATCAAAGGGATTCCAACTGAACTACTGTCTTTTCTTTCATAAAGGATTAGGGGATCTTTCCTGGATCAGAAGCCCAGATTTTAAACTCACTCTACTGGCTACAATAATAATAATTGCTAGAATTTCTACATAGCACTTTAGAGTTTGCTAAATTCTTCATAAATATGATCTCTTTTGTTCCTAACAACAATCCTATGAGGTAGTTGCTAGCATTATACTCGTCTTATACATTAGGAAATAGATTGAGAAATATTAATCAATTTACCCAGAGTTACAGAGTTTGTAAATAACTGCTACAGGATTTGAACTCGGGTCTTCTTGACTCCAAGTTCAGTCTGCTCTTTATTATATGCCACCTAGCTTTTTTGACAGAGGGCTAGAGACATTGGTTTAGCCAGCAACCTCTCAAGTGGGAGATGAAGGGGGACTTTTCGTCAGTGTTGGGGAAAATATTCAATCATTTCAATGTGTAGGGAGAGAAAAGAGAGAAAAACAGAGGTGGAATGGACCTTAGTGAAACCAGTTTCTTCATTTGTTTTAAAACCCTTACCTTCTGTCTTGGAGTCAATACTGTGTATTGGCTCCAAGGCAGAAGAGTGGTGGTAAGGGCTAGACAATGGGGGTCAAGCAACTTGCCCAGGGTCACACAGCTAGGAAGTGGCTGAGGCCAGATTTGAACCTAGGACCTCCCGTCTCTAGTCCTGGTTCTCAATCCACTGACCTACCCAGCTGCCCCCTCTTCATTTTTAAAGATGAAGAAACTGAGGCCTGGGAAGATTTGCCCAGCCTCACTCACATAGCATTACAAGTGAGATTTGAACCCAGACCTTCAGACTAGAAATAAGATCTCCAGACTCTAAAAATTTTATTTATTCGTTAATATGTCTACACTATTCTGGGCTCTGAGAGAAGGACAAAGGTAAATTAGAAATACTCTCCACTTCAAGTAACTGTAGCTTAGAAAGAAAGAAAAGATACATTGTATACAATGATAAATTGAATAATAACATTTATATTTTGCTTTAAGGTATGCAAAGTTCTATACACATGCTATCTCATTTGATCAGCATTTGTTTTTATGAAAAACAATGCTGTTTGACTGAATAACTGCAGCTAGTATCCTAATTGTAAAATGAGGAAACTGAGACTGAGAGAGATTAAGTGACTTGCCCAGAACCATACAGGTGTTTTAAATAAAATCTGACTCTCCTATCTCCCTGATGCCAAACTAGACACTCTTTAGGTTAAACCAAGTTACATCACCATGATGAAGGCATAAAAGGCAAAGAGGGCTATGAGATCAGATGAGCTGAACATTGCTCTAAGCTGGTATCATAGAGAGCTTCATGGAGAAAGTCACATTTGAGGCTAAGCCTTGAAGGATGGTCACATGAAGATCACTGATTTCCTCCAATTTTCACATACATACACACATATATACATGCCCTCATTTTATATGTGTATATATGCACATCTATTATGTGCATTATATATACATGTTTCATATATGCTATATAATAAAGTATACTATATTATTATGTATACATAATACTGTCTAAATATATATATATATATATATATTGTATATACATATGTATATATTACATCTATCCATCCATCTATCCTTCTAATCTGTCTGTCTCTCCATCTATGGGTAAATGGCACCCAAGCAATCATAAGATGGATGTAGGGAGGTTGTATTGAGGCAGGCATGGTTGGATCAGTTGATGAAAGGACAACATGAAGGATGCCACAGTCATAGGACTGATCCCCAAGCCCTCTGACTCTAAAGTCACTTCTCCTTTCCCTTCTCTGATTTCTTTAACACAACTCTAACTTAGCACTTGACTAGCATGAGCTGATATCCACCTATTAAGGAAGCTTCCCTAAACAGTCCACCTAGTGTTTAAAAGAAAATTAGGTGGGTGTGCCAAAAACATTATACCCCTAAAAAGTCCTATACAGCCACAGAAACTAGTTATCATCAGGCCCGTCTCACAAATAAAGAAACTGAGGCAGGGAGAAGCTGGATAACTTCCTTCAGCTTACTCGGTTCTTGACAAAGCTGGGTCCGGCAGCTTTTTCTCCTTTGATGCTATAGCCTTTTAACCAGTCACCTCTTTACACACCTGGTTTGAGCCCTGTCTCTTACCAACGCCAGACCCTCTGTATGTCAGATCCCGCCGCAAATCCCTCACCTCTCTCGACCTCGGGGGCTTCGCCAGCTAAATGCGGCAATGGGTTTGGAGGAACTTTGAAGTCCCCTTCCAGCTCTGACATTGAGTGGCCACAAGTGGAGCCGCTAAATAACAGCCCATCTCTTACCTCAAACCGGTGGAGGGATCATTTGTTCAAAGAAAAATAGCCCGGTAATCTGATCTACCCAGAGCGTCCGTAACTCTTCATTCAGATTCTACATTTCCTTTATTAATGAATCTTTTTCTATGGAGCCAGTGGCGGGGCTTTGCAGGCGTACATGGCTCAGAGCCTTCCTACTTTCACTTTACGACAGCGGCGGTTCCGCGGATGCCCTCTCGGTTTCATGTTACCTCTTTAATTAAGAGGCTGCCAGGACTGTTTTCGAGTCACTGGGAAGGCGGCTGAGCCATTTTTACATCCTGCTCCGCCGCCTTTCATTCCCCCAGGTCTGTGCGCCTCTCTCTCCCTGGGCATGCATTCTCCCTGCTATTGACATCACTGGCCATGATCTCTCTGGGCACTGAGATGGATATCTATAGCTCCCTGCCAGGTACACTGTGGGCTTGCTAAGTTTTCGACCGGCTTTTCATTTTCACCACCTGACTTAGTACCTTTCTCTGGTTGCCTTCCCTCTTCTACACATTGATGAGCGGTGGAATTTTCCAGCCTGGGAGATTTATTGATCCTTCACGCTTCACTCCAGTCTCCTCAAGTTTACTTATTGCCAAACTTCTATTAACTAGAAGCCAATTAACCAGAATTGGCATTAGCAAGGCTTCTGCTGTTTTATTTTAAAACCCTTATCTTTTGTCTTGGAATCAATATTGTGTGCTGGTTCTGAGGCAGGAGAATGGAAAGGGCTAGTAAAGGGGATTAAGTGGTTTACTTGCTCAGAGTCATACAGCTAGGAAGTTTTTGAATACAGGAAGGCCTGGCTCTCAGTCCACTAGGCCACCTAGCTGCCCCACCTTGGCTGTTATTTCTAATTTACTTGGATCAGAAAAAGGCAAATAACAAGAAAAAAAATCGGGTCTATATGCCAGGCCACAAATAAACACTATTTCCTATATCATATGTGTGTGTGTGTGTGTGTGTGTGTGTATATGTGTATAAATAACTAAATAATAATATTGTTATTGACAATAATTATTCAGATGACCAGAGCATGTTGAGGTTTTCAAAATTCTTTCTTTTACATTAAAATTGTATTGGGAACATTACTGTTAGTTTATCCATTTTTCAGATAAGGAAAGTGATCTTAGATCATGTCTTCACAACCCCAGTGATTTATGTTATGCTGTTATGCCTCTATTCTCTGAGCATCCAAGTGAAAGAAGTTAGAATATCAGAGATGGGGAGCTCGGGAATTCCCACATTCAAGTCATTGATTATAGAACTGAGGCAATTGGGGTCCAAAAAGGGAGAGTTTGTATAGTGTCGTGAAAGGAATACTGGATATGGGAAAACTCCATATGGCAGATAAATCTTGGACAAATCACATCACTGCTTTGGGGCTCATTCTCCTCAGCTGTAAAACCAAAGATGCTGGGATAGCTGTGCCCTAAAGTTCTTTCTATCTCTAACTCTATGATCTGATTTGTTCAAAATCTAGTGAGAAAGAGAAGGGGGAACTAGCACCCAGTTTTCCCCAAATACTTCCATACTCTTTCTATTACATCACAACCCTTCCTCTTCCCGATATGTTTGTTGTGAGACCTGAGTGAAATCCACAATTGTGACTATAGCAATTTTCTGCGTGACTTGGCTGAGAAAGAAAATTTTCAAACAGGTCTCGGCCTAATGCCTAGAAAACAATCCTCATAAGTGTGAAACAAGGAAGGAATATAGATGAAGGTAAACATCGGCATGAATCCACAAACTAGAATTTGTCCAACAGACTGAGACACTTGGAAAATGAGATACCTCATCTCAATTTGACTTGCATAACCCTTTTCTCACTGTTCCAGAGGAGGGCACAGTCAACTTTCTGAGCTAACTTTTGGCCATTTCAAAAACACTGATGAGAAAATGCTAGATTTTGCTCATAAATCTTTATTATTTTGATACTTATTAACCACAGAGCAACTTTATCTTCAGATTCTTCAAGAAAAATCATGGAATTGGGGTCAGAAGAGACTTTTGAGGCTATCTAGTCGAACCCATCTCTTAATATGAATCATCTTTACAACATACTTGGCAAGTGGACAGCCAGTCTTTGCTGGAAGACTATTGACTGGGGAGCCCATTACTTCCTTAAGTAGCTCATTTTATTTTTGTAGTGTTCTCTTAGGAAATTTTTCTTTCCTTAAGCCTAATTGGCCTTTCTACCACCTTTCAAGTGCCAAACAGATATAGGTCTACTAATTTTTCAAGGTTACAACCCTTCAAATAATTCTGCCCCATCTATCTAAACGTTTCTTAATTCTCGTCTTCTTTTGTTTAGATTTAAAAAATTATCTTCTATTTTAGAACCAAAAAATTATATTGGTTCCAAAGCAGAAGAATGGTAAGGACTAGCAATGAAGGTTATGCGACTTGCCCAGGGTCACATAGGAAGGAAGTATGCCTTCTCTTCCTTATTTCCTATTTACCTGGTATATAGTTTATTTATACATATTTATTTGTTGTTGTATAAGCTCCTTGAAGGCAAAGACCATCTTTTGTCTCTTTGAGTATTCCCAGCACAGTACAGTGCCTGGCATAGTAGGCGCTTAATAAATATTTACTAATTGAGTCTTCTTTTCCCCCAATTCTATCACTGAACCTCACATTGTATGATATTGAGGCCCTTCAGCCTTGTAGTCATCCCCCTCAGATACTATGTTTAGGATCCTTAACTTCTTTGGGTCTCAGTTTTTCCTACATTAAAAGAAAAAAATTGGATCCAATGACTTCTAAGGTTCCTTCTAGCTCTATATCTGTGATCATCTTCATGCTTTTTGAGATTATTAACATTCTTAAAATGTGACACCCAAAACTGAATATTTCTATTTCAGCTGTGGTTGCTAGCAAGGAATGGTAAACTTTCTGAACTAACTTTTGTCCAATTCAATAACACAGTCAAGAAAAGAGCAGATCTAACCTGAAAACTTAAAAAAAAAATTAAGTCAAAGATTGTCTCTTTTTTAAAAAAAATAATTAATTTAAGTTAAATTAAAATTAAGTTAGACTAAATTAATTAAGTTAAATTAAAGTTCCCAAGTATCTCTTTTGTTATTTGATAAAGAGTTAAAAGTCCTGGGACTGCCTCCTCCCTAGGTCTAGACATGGAGGACTCTCTTAATGCAGCCTAGGCTTGAATTGCATTAACTTTTGGTGTTTCTCTATCTACCACATATCCCCTATCAAACTAAAAATTCCCTTTTCACACAATTGGCTGCCCAACCAAGCATATACCATTTCCTCTTTGTGGAGGTCATTTAAAAAAAACAAACCAAGGCAAGTGTAATGTTTCTCTATTCAATTCCATCTTATTCTATTAGACCCAATGTTCTAGTGTCAATCTTTTCAGATATTGACTCTTTCAAGTGGTGCATGAGTTACTCCTCCCATGTTTGATGCCATCTGCCTGCCACTGATGCCTTCATCTAATTCAATGATAAAACTGTCAAGTAGCACTCTATCTCCTACACCATTGAGCTGCCCCACACTATGCTTATATGTAAACATATTGTAAGTTCCCCTCCAGGAGAAAATAAGCTTCTTGGGGGCAGAGATTTTTTTGTTTTGGGCATAGAAAATGTGCTTAGGAAAGTGATTTTTGCTATGTGACCCAGAACAAGTCACTCAACCCCCATTCCCTAGCCCTTACTGCTCTTCTGCTTTGGAATCAATTCTAATACAGAAAGTAACAGGTTGGTTTTTTTTAATGCTTGTATATAGTAGGTGTTTAATAAATACCTGTTGTTGAACTGAATGGCAGAAGACACAGCAACTTCTTGAATCCCAAACCATCACCAAGATATAAGATATTTCTAGCTATGTCATTGTTCTCAAGTCATTTAAGCTCTCAGAGAGACTATTCCAGAGAAGTTAAATCACTTACCCAGACCCACCTGGCTAAAATAGATGGAAAGAAGAATTGAACTCAGTTTAACGCAGCCCAAGTTGGACTCTGTCATCACCTCTCCATTCATCAAATACTTGCCAAGCAGACTTAGTTTCCTTGTCTGTAAAATACTCCAACATTTCAGATATCTGTGACTTCAATCACTGTGGATCTTTTCTTCCCTGGAAATAATTGTACCCTCTTCTAGGACTTGTCAATGAGCCTTAGCAGGGGACCCAGGCATGACTTCTGATTCTAAGGTTAATGTTCTTCCTACACTCCCAAGCTAGCTTCTGGCTCGACTATCCCAGAGACCTGATTTTAGAGTCTCACAGTTATAGAAGGTTAGTAATGGAAAACACCTGAAAGATCAATTAGTCAGACCATATTTAGTTCCCATGTGTTGAAATTGGAGTATAGACAGAGAAAGTAATTGTCCAAGGTCATATAGTCAATGAATGGCAGACTAAGGATCTGAACCTAGTTTCCCTAACTCCAAATTTAGGTCCTTTTGTCTCTCCAAATGCCAACCAGTCTGGCTTCTTATCAATCCACTATTCCACAAGCATCCGGTTGTTGTTCAGTCATTCAATCATGTCCAAATCATCCTAACCCTGTGGACTTTGAACTGGGAATTTTCTTAGCAAAGATACTAGAATGGTTTGCAAATTCCTTCTTGGGATGTCCCTGTTTTAGAGATGAGGAACTGAGTTAAATGGGGTTAAATGACTTGCCCTGGATCACACAGCTAGTAAGTATCTGGGGCTTCATTTGAACTCAGGTCTTCCTGACTCCAGGTCTAGTGCTCTATCCACTAAGTCATTTCGTTTCCTCCACAAACATTTACTGAGTGCCTAATTACAGACTAAATGTGCCTCTCTAAGTCTAGGTTAAAAAATAAAATCTGTGAAATGGGAACAATCCTATTTACAATGCCTATTTCACAAAGTAGCAGTGAAGAATGTATGTTGTAAACTTCAAGGTGCCTTAGAAATGTACACTCTTAGTATCTGGTCTGATAGCTATGGGTAAACAGACAGCCTTAATCCCTGATTCTGGGAAGCTCTCAGGATTGAAAGAAGACTGATATCCTGTAAAGTGTATTGCCAAGTGCCTGATGAAAATTTCCTGCTAATGTTGCTGGTTTTCCCCCTTTCATCTTTTCTCTCTTCCTTAATGAGAGTAGGCAAGAAACAGACTAAAGGAAAATTGGAAAATAGATTTGGCTAGGATCTAGGAAAGAAGCAGAAGTGGAGAGGGAGAGACCTTAGTGTTGGGGAGAGGAGACAAAAAGGAGGCGGGCAGCCTGGTAGAATGGAAAGGGCTATGGAATTGGACCTCTGGTTTCACTGGTATAGGGAACTCCCTTATGAAGAAACTTTCTCCACCAATGCAGGTTGCATCTTCTTTGAGACGTGGAATCTTGGTGGGCTGAACACTAAGAGATTAAGTGACTTGCTCAGGGTCACAGAGCCAGTGTGGGTCTTCTGAACATATAGCAGGAAGTTGTGAAGAGATCTTATGACAAAGAATGCTGCTCATGTCTAGAGAAAGAGCTATTGGAGGGAGAATGCAAATCAAAGCATAGTCTTTTTCACATTAGTTTATTTATGGTTTTATTTGGGGGTTTCAGTTTTATATGAGTATTTTATTACAATGACCAATATGGAAGTATGTTTTGCATGATAATACAAGTTCAAATTACTTACTATCTCTGAGATGGGAAGGGAAGTGAGAAAGGGAGACAATTTGGATCTTATAATTTCAGAAAATGCATGTTGAAAATTATATATATATATATATGTATATGTATATATACATATGGGAAAGAAAAGATCTCTGAATTAAAAAAAGAGGGAAAAAAAGACACTTGTCAAATAGTGGATTGATCTGAAATCAGACTGCTTGGTACTTAGCATTCTGGGGCTAGAAGTGGTCAGGCAATGAACACCCGGATTTAGGATTTAGAGGTTCTAATTTCGCATCCCATCTCTGCCATATATACATATATGACCCCACCTCCCTCACCTAGATTTTATATTTTAAGGCTCAAATGAGAAAATGAATGGAGACTATATCACAGTCACCAAAGTATTCAACAATATTTTATTCTTTCCAGTTGAGAAGAAACTATTTTGTGAGAAGGGGAGAGATGGCCCAGGCAATCCCCAAAAAGACCCCTTGATTCTACCTTCTTAAACTGCTGCCAGGTTTGCAAACCCAAGACTATTTAACTTGGCTAATGTATACAATTTTCCTTCCCCTCCCTCTATGATCCTTTAAGCACTGATTTTTATCATCCTAATATTGGAAGTATTTTACTATATGATGGGGACAAAAAAAGAAATAATAAATAATCAATGAACCTAAGAAAACATCTATAGGACAACTTAAGATAACAATCTGATGATGGGGTTAGCTGCTACTTTGGCTCAGCAGAGTTTTTGGGGAGAGGAGGTGGCACTTATTTTGCTCCTCTCTGTGCTATTGAATGGGCCCTATGTTCTCTGTATTGTCTGCATCAGAAAAGGGGTCCCTTACATATCAGTTAGACTAGGCTTGAAACAACAAAAAAAGGCTTTCTGCTATTTCCTATATATGAGGGAATAAAGTAGCATCTTAAATCCAGAGCTAAAGAGATCTCAGAAGCTGTTGAATTCAAAATCCTCACCTTACAGATGAGCAAACCAAGGCTCGGGATGGCTAAGAGAGTTACTGACCTTGCATTAATAGTAAACATCAGAAATGGAATTCAGGCACATATCCTCTGACTCCAGAACGTTCTTTCCACACCAAAGAAACCTTTTTCATTTGGTTCAAAGGGAAACTGTTTCTTTAGAAGATAACTAGGATTCTTCAGCATCTGGGTTTAATGCTAGTTTCCTTCTCTGGTTCTGGGTTCCTTAAAAAAAGTCTTCCCTCTTTTTCCTCTATCTGAAAAATGCAGCTAACATTGTCCTAAGTGTGATATTTGTACTGTTCTTTGCCAGTAACTGATCTTTGACAATTAAGACAGTTTAGCAAGTCTCTGAGTGCTTTGACTTTTTAAAAAATTATATTAAAAAGATATTTCATTTTTCCAATTATGTCATAACAATTTCTTTCTGAAATCATAAGATTTGACTTTTGATGGATGTCTGAGGTCAAAGATGTGGGTGCACCCTCCACTGGTTTCTATCGCATGATTTCGGTGCTCTTTGAGTATGAAGGATAATAACCAACCAACCATCTCAACATATACACACTTTCTCATCCTATATGATCTTTGACTGTATCTCTTGGTTGAATCCTTCCTAAGGGATTTCCTCAAACCACTGAGGAAGGACTTCCTATGATTTTCTTAACTCCTCAAGGCTACCAAGGCAGCAATGGATCTTGAATCCATTCTGCCTCATCCTTATCCCATTATTGTCTTCTTTTCTAGTTATGCAGGCCTTCCATGTCCTTTAAAATACCATCTTGAATTCCAGGCTTGAGTATTATCATAGCACACCTTTATTAAGTGCTTACTCTCTCTGTCAGGAAATGTGCTAAATGCTTAGGGATAAACAGCAAGGCAAAAAGTCCTTGCTCTCAAAGAACTTCTTGGCTAATGAAAGATTCTATATACAAATATCTATGTACATACAAGTTTTATATTAGATAAAGTGGAGAAAATTAATAGAAGTCAGATAGTAGTTCTCAGGAAGATCAGGAAAGGCTTCTTTAAAAAAGGAGGAAGGTGGGATTTTTGATAAAACTTGAAAGTAAAGAGGTACAGATGAGGAAAGCTGGGCACAAAAGAAAATGAATGGAAATACTCAAGAGTTCAGAGATGGAGTGTTATATGGGAGAAACAGTAAAGAGGCCAGAATCAGTGGACTGCACTGTATGTAAAAGGGAGACTGGAATAGTAGCACAAAGGGGCCAAGCAATGAAGAGCATTAAAACCTAAGAAGAAGATTTTATATTCAATCCTGGGGATAATAGGACCACTGGAATTTACTGAATGGTATGGCTAGACCTTCATTTTAGGAAGAACAATTTAATAGCTAGGGAATGGTAGAAATGGGATTTAAGTCCAAGTAGTCTAATGCCAATGGCATTGCTATTTTTATTTCACCTTTATCTGCATTCATAGAGTGCAGAATGATTTTCCTCTAACTATTACCAAGTCCTTAAGCAATAACAACAAAACTGTGCTCTTGTTTTCAAAGAAATGGTTAAGGAAAATGCCAATTAAACTGTATAGAAATGGGAGTCTTGATTTCCCTTATAACATATAACATTTCTATATAGTGCCTTATATATTAGAAAGCATGTTTCCCTCACATCTTTTTTTTTTTTAATCCTTAGCTTCTGACTTTGAACCAATATGGTTCTAAGGCAAAACAGTGGTAAGGGCTCAGCAATGGTGTTTGGGGGGAGTGGGGGGTGGATAAGTTCCTTGCTCAGGATCACACAGCTAGGAAGTATCTGAGGCTAGATTTGAACCTAGAGCCTCCTGTCTCCAAGCCTGGCTCTCAATTTACTGAAGCACCTAGCTTCCTCATTTTTACCCTGAACCATGCAATCTCAGGGCTGGAAGAGACCTTCAAAGACATCTAGTCTAACCTGTACCAGACTAGGAACCACCTTTTATAACATATTTGGCAAGTAGAAATCCATCTCTGCTGGAAGATCTGCAGAGATTGGAAACCCACTTAGACTTTCCAAGGAAATCAATCTCATTTTTGGACAGATCTCTTTGTTGGGATGTTTTCTCTTACATGAAGCTTGTATATACTTCTCTGCAATTTCCAAGTATCACTCCTGGATATGCACCTTGGGATCAAACAGAATGAGTCAAATCCCTCTTTCTCATATTTCAAATACTTGAAGGTAGCTATTATCTCTATCTTCTATGCTCCAGGTCAAACATCCTTCTCTCAGTCCTTTCAATCAATCCTTATATGATATGACCTAACAGCCCTTTAGCATTATTCAGTTCAGCCGCTCTTGTGTACATTCTCTAACTCATCTGTGTCCTCACTAAAATGCTTCACCCTAAAAAAAAATTCTTTACTTGACATGTGGTCTAACAGACAGAATAGAGTAGAACTAACTCCTTCCTAGTCTTGTTTGCTGTATCTCTTTTAAAGTGGTGTAATATCACAGGAACTTTCTTTTTTCTTTTTAATTTATCTGTTTCACAGTAACTTTCTTGTTGAACATATTTCACTGTAGAGTCATGCTGTGCTTGTAGTCCACTTAAATCCTCAGTTGTTTCAAATGACCTATTCTCTAGCTTTTACTTTCCTCCTATATATTTACGATGTTAATTTTTTCAACTCATTGTATGAATTAACATGCATTTACATTTTTTTTACATTTTACATCCTATCAAGTTATTCCCCAGCAGATATGACCCAATTTTCTAGCCTATGAAAGATCTTCTTGAATTCTACCTATGACATCTAACACGTTAGCTAACCTTCCCAAGCTTTGTGTCATCTGCCAATTGTATCAGCATTCTATCTATGTCTTTCTCCATTCCTTGATAATGTTAAGCAGCATAGATAGCTGGGTAAATCTTTTAAGGATACCTCTCAAAAGTGATATTAGACCAATATGAAGTATTCTTTGATTATGATCATTTGGCTAATTCTAAATTCATATAATATTGTGATATGATATATTTCACATCCCTCTATCTTGTTCATGAGGACAGAATGAGAGGTTTTGTCAAATACTTTATGGATACTTCAGTAAAATATTGATTATTCTCTTGACCTAAAAATCTAAGTCTAATAATCCTGTCAATAAAGGAAATGAAGTTAGAAAGGAATGACTCTTGATGAAATCTTGCTCGCTGTAATGTAATCATGGCTACCCTTTAAATCTGTTTATTATCATCTAGAACATATTAATGTTCTAGAATTTTGCCAGGAATTGAAGTCACATTCAAGGTCTGTGGGGTGCAAGCTATCATTCTCTTTCCTTTTTTTGAAAATTGTGGTAACATTTTCCCTTCTCTGATTCTACAGTATTCTCCCCTTCTCCACAATTTCTCAGGGATCTTTCATAGTGGCTCAGTAATCACATCTGGTGGCTTTTTTTTATTATCTTGGGATTTATTTGTCTGAGCCTGGGGCCTTGAAGAAAACTAGGTGTCATCTTATAATCTCCTTTATCATCAGCCATTTTTGTTCTATCCATTCCAGTCAAATGATCACTCTCCTTGGCAGAGAAAAATAGAAACAAAATAAGAGATTGGCTAGTTATTTCAGTTTCTCCTTATCATCTGTTATCACCAACCCATCCACCATAAGCAATGGTTACTATCTATTCTTGGGCTGTCCTTTTCTCCCAACCAACATTCGCTTTTTAAAGGGCTCACCATGTGCCAGAGACTGTGGTAAATGCAGGAGATACAAAGAAAGACAAAAACCAGTCCCTATCCTCAGGAAGCTCCCAGTCTAACAGGGAAGAGGAACATTCAACATGTACACACAAACTACATCCTAAGTAAATGGGAGAAAATCAGAGAGAAAAGTCATTAGTTTGGGGGGAACCTCTGAAAGATCTTTTACAGAACAGAGAATCTGAACAAAGGCTGCCCGGAAAGTAGGAAGGCAGAATTGAAGGAGAGCATTATAAGCTTGGGGCACAGCCAGTAAAAATTCACTGAGCTGGGATACAGAGAGTGATGAGCAAAGAACAGCAAGAAAGCCAGTGGTACTGGTTGTGGATGATGTGGAGAGAGATATAGTGTACAGAGAGAAGGAAGGGGCCAGGTAGAGAAGAGTGTTAAACAAATGAACTACTAATATGGCTATGATTTAAAATTTTAAAAAAACAAACAAACATCCTTTTTCCTGTCAGCTTTTTTTGCAAATTCAGTTTATTCCAAGCCTCATTAGCACTATGTTTTGAGCACTGACTAGTCTTGAAGTATCTTGTCATGCTTTCATTTTTCATTACCTGTGATTGCTTCCTATTTTTGTATTTGTATGTCTTTCTTAAAAAAAAATATAAGTTGGGGGGAGGGCAGCTAGGTGGGCCACTGGGTTCAAATCTGGTTCCAGATACTTCTTAGCTGTGTGATCCTGGGCAAGTCACTTAATCCTCATTGCCTAGCCCTTACCACTTTTTCTTCCTTGGAACCAATACTTAATATTCATTCTAAGAGGGTAGGGGGCTTTTAAATTTTAAAAAATCTATATCCATATCTATGTCAACATATCGATATATATATTATATATGTGGGTTGTTAAGCTTCCCATGCACTATCCAAGATCTCTTTAGGCAGGTCCATTATATTGTCCTCAATGAAGCTAATTTCTGTTTGTGCCTTGAGGATTTCATTAGTGAGAGCTTCCCAGGCTAACTTTCCCCATAGAATTTTTGGACACCTTTCCCCTGCCCATCTTTCTCCAATGTCTCATCACATATCATGGACATGAATGTGGGTTTCTGAAGGTTCTGCCAATGGAGCCTACACTCTGGCAGGCCCTACCACACTGGAAAGGTTTTCCAGATGGGCCTGCAATAGCCCATGTGACTGTCACCTTAGGCTTGGCCTAAAACCCCTGAATTCTGAAAGGCTCCTTCCCAGAGGGGTGGCTGTCAAGGGACAAATGCTTATGGCCTGTCCACTAAGCTCTGAGGCTAAGGCTATCAGTCTGACATAAGGAGGGCCCACACCACACACACATTTGTGAATTATCAAAGAAAGTGCTGAAGGATGGTTATTATTTTGGGGGCTGAAATTCAATATTCCTATGTATTGAATTAATTAATTAAACTGACTTCTGGTCCATTAAAACCAAGCAAAGTGTCACAAGCAAGAATTTCTTTAGAATCAAATAGATGATTAAGAAAGCTGTTTTATGAGGCTTTTAAAAAATCTTTATTAGGTATTTGGGTTTTACAAGATTTAGAGGGAGCCTAAAACAAATGGTTCGTTTTTACCTATGCTCCCTTTCTCCTTCTATTCTTTTATGTCTTTTTTTTATTTTGAACCAGTCTCTTATTTCATCAGTGTGCAAAGGGAAGGAATAAACTTTTACATAGCACCATACTGTCTCTACCTTCCTTGCCTCTTATTCCATTCTTAAGGGATTACCTCTCCCCTTCCCTCAACCCTCTTATTCTGTTTGACCCCACAAGGCAAAGTGATGAATTAGGGGTAGAAAGTAGGAATGTCAGTTTGGTGCTGTACTTCTTAAAAGTTAAAAATTTAGAGCTTGTCTAATCACTTCATTTTTCTAGATGAGGAAATGGAGGCTAAGCAAGATTAAACATCTTGCCCAGAATCACACAGATAATAAGTAGCAGAATTAGCATGTGAATTCAGGTCCTATGACTTGAACTCTGGACTTCTTCCCTAAGTCCAAATTCAGGGCATTTTTCACAATGCCACATTTACCCATTGAGATTTAGTGAAGAATAGCTATTATTAGCTATTAAAATAATAGTTGTTATTATTATAGTTATTTACTCTATGAAAAGAATATAAAGTCTGTTCCTTTTAAATATAAAAAATTTCTTTCAGAAAAACAACAATAAAAATCCTTTTTCCTGAGTGCACAATTAAGGACAAATTTATTGAAGAAAAGGGTGAAGGGAAGGAGGAGGGAGGAAAGCTGCCTTTGCAAAAATGAACCAGCCACTCTTATCTTTCCATTTTAATAAGAAGTTCATGAAGAAGTCCTAGGCATGCTCTGCTCTAGAAATGTAGGAGGGAACCTCTTATATTTAGATCCCAATCTGTACCGTGAGGGAGAGGATCAGAAAGCTGACTCAAATCCCTATGCCAACGATTTGCTGTTTGCACAGCAAAAAGCTAAAAATATGAAGCTCCAGCATGACTTCACCCATCCTCTGGTGGTTGGCTCCCTGTCGCCATGCAACAGGCTCTTTCCATGGCTTTGCTTGAGGGTAAAATTATTCTCCTTCTTGATTCCAGGTCTGCAAGATATTTCTGGGATGTGATTTGGGGTGGTGTTTGATGTTTGAGCCTGGAAGCCAGAAATTCCTTTAATCAAACTATTATCCTTTTCATCAAAAAATAAACAAGGGATGACTTCTTCATAAGAGTTATAGGTTGATTGGTATTAATGCACCCTCCACTTTTTATTCTCATCTGAATTTTGCTTTACATTAGAAATAAATTAATAAAATTCAGGAAACTCTCAGTGTCTATGTGGCACTCTGAACTGAGAACAGGCCAAAAAGGCCTACTTGGGACACAGCAGTGCTGGAGATTCTTTAAAATGGGGAATCCTTTAACATAAATAACAATAGCATTTGGAAGCCAGAAAGAAAGAAACATTTATCTGTTGTTCTAATACCAAGGTGGAACCAGGAGGAAGAGTTGTTCCAAGTCTTAGACACAAAATATGTTAGGTCTAGAAGGGAATCATAGAATATAGAAATTAAGAACTGGAAAGTATTGTGGGAAAAAGTTTTTTTTTATTTTTTTAAAATTATTTTTGATATTTATTTTATTAGCTTTTAGTTATCTTTAATTTTATTTTTATATTATTATTATTCCAACTCAGAATCAATACTCTGTATGGCTTCTGAGGCATAAGAGCATTAAGGGCTAAGTAATGGAGGTTAAGTAGCTTGCCCATGGCTAAGAAGTGTCCGAGGCCACATCTGAACCCAGGACCTCCCCTCTCTGGGCTTGTCTCTCAATCTACTGAGTCACCTAGCTGCTCCCTGGAAAAAAAAATTTTAGAATTCAGAATGCAGAATGTTAGAATACCAAATAGATAATGTCAGAATTGGAAGGAATCTTAGGAAATAGAATGATAAAACAGAACATCAGAGCTGGAAAGGACTTTTAGTCAAATGGAAAACATAGACCTGTTGGAGCTGCAAGGGGTCCAAAATGTAGAATATTAGAACTAGAAAGGATGTTAGGACTCTGGAATATACAAGTGCCAGAACAGAAGGAGATCTTAAAAGGTCATTTAGTCAGGCTATCTTACTTGAGAAGCTTTCATTTTATTCCATCATTGGGTGATGGACTCATCTGTATTTTTCTTTCCATCATTGGGTGGTTAATACCTGATCTGAAGCTGTTATGGATTCCAGGTATTGGTAAAGGACTGAACATCCAGGGACCATGAGGAATATTATTTTTTTCTTACACTTTGGTTTTTTACTAGAAATCTACCCTCCCCCCAAAACAAATCAAATCAAACAGCATACTAACGCATTCCAGGGAAATCAGCCCTGAGGATCCCATTTTGCTCTCCTTAATCATAAAATCATAGAATTGGTTGGGACACCAACATTTCATCTACTCTAACCTCCTGCCCTACCTAGAAAGAAACAGGCCCTGCCTGAATGTCCTCAGCAAGCTTACGCAGGATCTGGAACCACCCATTCATTCCACTGTTGGATCCTTCTAATTGTCAGAGAATTCCACTTCAGTTAATCTATGTCTGCCTGCTTTTAGCTTCCACCTGTTAGCTCCAGTTTTGTCTTCTAAAACAAGTGAGAGCAAGTCTGTTCCCTCTTTTACGTGACAGCTCTTTTAACTCAGAAGACAGCCATAGTGTCCCCCTTTTCATCTCCAGGACAAACATTCCCAGAGCTTTCAATCATTCCTGAAGACAGCTGGGTGACATGAAGACATCCAGGGAGAGCAGGGGATAAGGAAATGGCTCTGGAGTCCCAAAAACTTGAGTTCAAATTTAGTTTTGGACTCTTACTAGCTATGTAACCCTGGGCAAGTCACTTAACAGTTGTTTGCCTCAGTTTCCTCAACTGTAAAGTAACAGTAGCATCCATGTCCCAGCGTTCACTTAGGCTAGCTTCTTGAGGGCAGGATCTTTTTCATATGGATATATAAAACATAAGCTCTGGATTATACATGTATTATCATGCAAAACAAATATATACTCTTTCAAAATTTTATTTATATATTTTAAACCTTTACCTTCTGTCTTAGAATCAACAATGTGTATTGGTTCCAAGGTAGAAGAGCTGTAAGATCTAGGCAATGGTGATTAAGTGACTTGCCCAGGGTTACACAGCTAGGAAGTGTCTGAGGCTGAATTTGAACTCAGGATCTCCTGACTCTAGGTCTGGCTCTCAACCCCCTAAACCACCTATCTGCTCCCCCTCCTTAACTTCTCTTGCATTTTCCTCTTTCCCCATTCCCACAATTACCACCACTCTAGTTGTCTCACATCATCCCTCACTTGGTCCACTGCAATAGCCTCCTAATTGGTCTTTCTGCCTTGTCTCCTTCCATAGTAATCCATCACTTACAAAAATGCCAAAGTGATTTTCCTACAGTCTCAGTCTGACTAAGTCCCCCCCTGGTTCCCCTCATTTTTGCTTCCTCCCCCTACTCCTTCCTTAATGAATTCCAGTGGCTCCCCATTATTTCCACAATATAAACTCCTTTGTTTGGCTTTTAAAGCTCAACCACAGCTTAGGCACTGAATTCCTTTCCCATCTTCCTCACATTTTCTAAGATCCTTCCATATTGACCTACTATCTGTTCTTCGAATACCATACTCCATCTCCCACCCCAATGAACAGCACTGGTTGTTTCTCCTTCATCGAATCCTTTCCTTTCTAATCCTGGGCTCTTGGAATCCTTGGCTTTCTTGAGACAGTGAAAGCACCAATTCCTCTATGATGCCTTTCTTGGGCCCTCCAGTTGTGAATGTCATCCCCTGTAAAGTTCCCTTCCAACAGTTCTGTATCTATACTGTATATCTCGATTTATATTTGTTGTCACTTGCATGGGAACAGCAACTCCCTGAAGGAAGGGACAGTCCTTAATCTGGCCTTTTTCTGTACTCCTGGCTCTTGGCACAAAGTAAGTGATTAATGGAAGTCTTATTGGATAATGGATCCCTCCTTCTTGCCACATTTCCTTTTTTAATCAAACATTGCCTCATGGCCATACTACTTCTTCTTGAACCTTCATACTTGAACTCCTTCATACTACTCTTCTTGAACCATTCCTTGCTTGTAATGTGTCTGCTCATGCCCGCCATGTATACCTTTCAATTGTGTTTTGCCACGTTTCTCAAAAATGAGTCAGTGCACTTAAAACTACGAGATGGCTTTTGAGTTTCCTACTGATAATGGATCTCATGGACCCTTGCCCAAGAAAAAAAAATTAGTAGAGCCACACTGTAAAAAGTGCTTTGAAACTGTACAAAAGCATTTCACAAATGTAAACAGTAATTAGTGGAGTTCCTAACTTTTAGATAGGTCCCCAAATGGAATGGATTGTCTTAGGATGTAGTAAACTCACCATTACTGGGGTGCTCAGAAAGAGGCTGGATATGTATTTGTTGCTTCTAAAAGAAATTGGACTAGAATATCTCTGAGGTCCCTTTCAGTCCTGAGATAATGTGATTTTATCATTAGCATCACATACCAGAGTAAGGCCTGAATTGACTGAACAAGTCAATTTCCTCTTTCTGTGCCTCAGTTTACTCATCTGCCAAATGAGGGAGTTGAAATCAACAACCTCTAACTTCCCTCCCTGCCCCCCAGCCCCAGATCATATGAACTCTTTTACTGTAAGGAAATGAATCTAGTTGGGTTTTTTAAAATTCCTTTCCATACTTAGGGCTTTAAAAACTGAACTTGGCATTTCACCCTGTAATTAAAAGCCAATTAATGGGGCAGCTAAGTAGTTCAGAGGATAAAAAATCAGGCCTAGGGATGGAAGGTCCTAGGTTCAAATATAAACACAATCTATTTCTTATCTGCATAACCCTGGACAAATCACTTAACCTTAATTGCCTAGCCCTTACCTCTCCTGTCTTTTTTTTCACATGCATTTTTTATATGTATATGTGTGTATATATGTATCCACACAAATATGTTATCCGTATCAGTTTAGTAATATAGAAATTAAAATATCTTAGTATTCTTGTAAAATTGTGAAATAGCATTATTGTGAAATAACATTTAATGTCGATTCTAAATATTAGTATCAATTCTAAGAGAGAAGGTGAGAGTTTTTTAAAAAGTCAATTAAGCTTGTGATGCAAAGGAGGTAAAGGACTAAAGAAAGGGTTGGCTCTTTGAAGAATTGATGGTTTATGGAAGAAAGAATAGCCTGAATACACTGACCTGATAATCAAACTTTTTAAATATACAGAGTGGCATTTTATCAAACTATGGTTATGAAGGAAAGTATTTTTTCCCAGCACTATTTCTATGTACTATTATTGTTGCCCGTCAGGATGCATTGGGGAAGCCAGTCCTTCCCTCTGCAGCCCAGCTTGCTCCTGCTTCAATCATTCAATTCACTCTGCCAAAAGACAGATTTTGCAACATTCTGATTCATCACTAAGAAAGTAATCTTGAAGTGATCCATAATGGATGAGGGCATCATTAAAGACTTAGAGTGGAAGGAACCCGAGAAATAAGGCCCAAAACTGCTTTTTTTTATACAAGAAGCTATTAAAGCCAATCTCAATTTTCTGTTGTGTGAGTTGCTGTTGCTTTGGTGTAGGAGTGGGGATGGTAATGCAATGAGCAGAATATTCTCTAGAATATTCAGCTAGAACTACAAATATGTCCAACTTAATGAGTAATATCTCCAAACTATATTAATATGCTTCGCTAAGGTTCTGGTTAATCAAGAATTCACTCTCTGTACAGTATCTTTGGACCCGCCATAGCTGTGTCTGGAGTAAGCACCACAAGATCTACTCCAAGGCAGACAACATGAAGGATGTGTTTAATTCTAATTTTTAAGACAAATTCAACTAGAGTCAATGGAGGGCAGGGATGTCCTCAGACTTTGGATTGGAAAATTTCATTGGGGAAGAGACTAGTGAATACTGCTCTGATGGGGGAGGAGCAGAGATATTTTCTTAGGCTTTTTTAGACTAAAACTACAGGACTGTACTATAGCTAGGGATACTAGCAATGACGAAGGGATCGAGGTGGGGTCTTGCTCACTTAGGAAATGGGATCCTGGGATAGGGGAAAGGAGAGGGTATTAGATAACTTCCTATTTGACTAATTTTTCTTACTAGTGGAGTGCTATAGTTTTTTGGTGACGGAGTAAAAGGGTTGTCAGAACCCTCTGAATGTTGACATCCTGGACCCAAATCCTGATTCTTCAGCCCTAGTTATGATTAACCAGTCATATGTTAGCAGAACTTTGAGGATTATTTCAAAGGTATCTGTCACTCTCATTTAACTCAAGTGGCAGGATTCTCAGAAAAACCAATTCAATTAGTAGTAAAGGCCATGACTGACTGAATTACTTGGCATACCCAAATCAGAACCCAGGACAAAACTAGCCCAAGTTAGCTCTGCAAGAAGTTCAATTCTAAATCTTACAACCATGGGATTTCACATAATCATAAAACCTTCAACTTTGAAGGTACTATTGAGATTCAATTGTATAATCTCTCTGCCAATATAGATATTAGAGTCAAGGAGTCCTTGGGAGGGTCCAACTCCCTCAGTCCGAAAATGAGGGAAAGAAAACTATAAGAGGTAAAGTGGCTTTGCCTATGTTTAGATAGATGGGAAGGGACAAAGCTGAGGAGTAAATCTTGGTTTTTCGACTTCAAATATTCTCTCCATAATACCACACTTGCTTTGTGATCTTTTCTAAAATACAATTTCTAAACAAATTCTTTTAGAAAGCAAACAAAAACTTTTAGAATCTGGAGTGATAGCTCAAATTTAAGGTATCATCTAAAATTCTAAAAGTTTCTTACTCTGCTTCTTAAAATATGCAACTGCATTTGGCTGAGTGAATTATGCAAAGCTTTGTACATAGAAGGGCTCAAGAAATGACTGTAGAAGGGAGCAGTATCAGGGAAGCAGTGGGATGAGGAAGTGACTCACCTTCACCTAAGTATTCTGATGATTTCTTCTAAAACCTATCCAACCCAAAATGACAGCACAAATTTAATTCAATAAGCATGTACTATTCTTCCCTTCCTTCATGGCCCAACTCAAGGTGCTTCCTATTCCTCCTTGAAACCTTTTTTGATCTCCCTCATTCTACCCCCAGATAAAAGTGCTTTCTTTCCTCAAATTACTCATGGTACTTTGCCTTAATCTCCCCCTGTACTTATCATATTCTTCCTCTTTTTATAACTAGTAGTATTCATTTATCTTTATCACTTCCAAACCAAATGAATTACAAGCTTTAGGGAAAGAAGAGTCTTTCCATATCTACCATGTGAATTTTAAAAGTCTCCATCTTGGTCTAGCACCCAAAAATTGTGCACACCCACACTACACGGGCATGTGCTAGTCAATGACAAATCAGAAATAACTAACTGCCCACCTGGGCTGTCCTAAGCCAAGCTAGAGCCAACCATTGGATTTGTGAGACACAGGAAGTGAGGTAGGGAACAGCCTCTGGAATTCGCTGACTTCCTGTGGAGAGAGCGAGATGGGGAAGTGGGTGTTAGGAGCTTGGACAGAGAGGACACCCGCAGACAGCTTTCCTTCAGAGCGGTCACGTGAGTTAAGGACTGATTCTTTCCACCTGGGCCTTTGGGCCTAAAACTCCCTCTGCCTTGGTCAGAGGTTGAGTAGCCCCTTTCCCTTTTCTCTTCTCTCCTTCTCTCCCTCTCCCTTCTCTACTCCCAGTGTGATTAAACCTCCATAAACTCCATTCTGACTTGAGTGTTTTATTTTAGGAATTTCATAAGTAAATTCCTTGGCGGCCATTGTTCAATATTACATAAATCCTGTAGTCACATTTGTAACCATTACAATATTATAATCTCTCCCAGAAGCCTAAAATTTCTACCATTACAACCAAAAGGGAACATGCAGAAGGAGTGTTAGGCTTGGATTCAGGAGACACCTGATTTTGAATCTGGGCCCTGAAAGAATTTATTAAGTTCTTATTATGCAACAGGCATTGTGCCAAGAGCTTTCCAAATTGCATTTCATTTGATCCTCTCAACAACCCTGAGAGGCAGGTACTATTTCTATTCCCATTTTACAGCTGAGAAAACTGAGGCAGGCAGAAAGGCTTTCACTGCCATGATTTCCTTCATTTGGAATATCTTCTCTATAGTTTAGTCTACCAGTCTAATCCATACTTCTTGATTAACCTCAAATGTCTCTTTTTGCAGTGGAACTTTCCCTGATTCCACCATCTGGCAACAATTTCCTTTAGGCTCCTAAAGCATGTACTGTCTGGGCCATTTTTAAAGCATTTACCATGTGGAATGGGCTGCCTCACATGGCAGTGATATCCCTGTTGGTAGAGGGCTTGGCTGCAGAGACACTTGACAGGGATGTTGAAATTGAGACTAAGGATTTCAGTTAGAGGGAGACTTGTGGACCTCTGAGGACTTTCCCATCTCTAAGAGTATTATGATTTTTCAAGCTACCTTCCAGTGTCATCCTCGGGACACATGTCTTATTTCTGTGACACAAGGGGACTCTCCTGGAGGGCAAAGACTCTGCCTAATACATCTCTGAATCCCCTAAAGCCCATAGTATGCTCAATGAATATTTTGTAATGAGGGTCAAGACTCTAATAATGATGGAGCTGAAGAACTGAACAGAGGCTGACCTGCCCAAGGCACTCCTGTATCTGCTGAGGGAATGAACTAGCATCTGTTCCTCTTTTGCAACTCTACCTAATCTTTTCTTGGTTGTTTCTCCTCACCTTCTTCCTCCTGCTACCTATGAGAGACTTCAGAGCTCAGTGGAAAGTGTGATCAGAAGAAACAAGTTCTAGTCTGGACTTAAGCTGCTTGAGGCAATAGTCAAAGTCTCTCAAGTTCTCTCAATCTGTAAAGTGGGGATGAAGGCAGCCATGGTGTGATGGACTAAGAGATGACCTGTAAGTAGGAAAGACAAGGATTCAACATCTATATATGTGGCTACAGGGTCCTGGACAAATCACAATCTCTCAGTGCTTTTGGGAGCAATTTTCAAAGACAAGTTGAGTAGCATTGGTAGAGGAAATATCCTCATTGGGAGTTCTGTGGACCAGCAAAATCAGACATTAGGTCAAAAAATGGGGAAAAAATTAACTTGCATTATCTACTTCAAAGGTCTATTGTGAAGAAATGTTTTATAATCTATAAAATTAAATCTAAATGTAAGCTGTGGTGATTGCAGTATTTTATTTATTTTCCAGTCTTTTCCTGTCCAAAGAACCACAGAATTTGACCACTTTATTTTGCAGTAACTATAAGGGCATCACTTAAGCTCTCAAGGATTCAACTTCCTCAAATGTAAAATGAGGGAGTGGGAGGGACAGCTAGGTATCATAGAGGATAGAAAATCAGGCCTAGAGTTAGAAGGTCCTGGGTTCAAATCTTGCCTCAGACACTTCCTAGCTTTGTGACCCTAGACAAGTTAGTCAACCCCCAATTGTCTAGTCCTTACTGCTCTTTGGTCTTAGAAGTGAAACTAGAAGAGAAGGTAAGTTTTTAAAAATGAGGGGGTGGGCATAAATGATCATAAATTGTTAGACTTGGACACTTACAGACCATTTGTGCCAACTTTCTTAATTTATAGATGATTAATTTAAAATTAAACCCCAGGAATTTAAATGATTTGCCTAAGGTCAGGAAGTGACGATGTTTCAACTCAAGTCTTTGAACTTGAAAACGAGTGTTCTCTCCATGGCCCCACACTGCCTATAAAAAAGTCATCTGCTCATTCCTCAGATTTCTTCTACCCTGCTTTCTGTAGTTCATGAAGCATCTGAATTTAGCCCCTCTGCCAAATCCGATTTCCATAAGGCTTTGCTAGACCATTGCCCATTCCCAAGAGAGCTGTGGTCTGGAGGCTGTAGCTGTGAACACTGCAAACCAGATGCCAATTAGACTGCCTGAGCACCAACTGCCCAACTCCTCAGGCCTTCAGGGCTCAGCCTGTCTAATTAAATTGTGAGCTTATTAGGCAGGGCTCCTGCCTACCTCCAGGTTCTGAGTAGCCTCTGGTACACTATCTGTGCATAATAAATGTCGAATAATAATAATTAAGAGGTTAAATGTCTTACCTTCAATATGTTCCAACTAAATTACTACCCAGAAACTGAAGGACCAGGGAAACCTAATTGAAAATAATGTTCTGTTTAGAATAGAGGACACCTGACAGGGGATATCCTTTGATCACATGGCTAAAGGAGTCTTCAAGGATGAGAGAAGGGAATGTGACAAGGAAATCACTTTAAAAGACTGATATATATTAATTTAAGGTCGCCAAGGAATTCAGCTATGTAATTCCTGGTCTAATGGAAATATTCATTGTAGATGAAGCTGATGAAATCACAGTTCTTGTCAAAAAAAAAAAGGAAAAAACAAGAGCTTACATTTATAGAGCATTTAAAGGTTTTCAAATTGCTTTATATATATTGTCTCATATGTACATCATCATAATGTAAGTATAATAAAATGACGTTTTAAGTGATATTTTTTTTCCATTTTACAGATGAGGACACTGAGGTTAAATGACTTGTTGGGTCATTTATATGAAAGGCAGGGTATAAACTCAGGTCTTCTTGACCTGAGGTTAGCAGTCTCTCCATTAAAACACAAAGCTTCTCAAATGAACTATGATGCTAATGGGTTGTTGTGTTTATGTGTGTTTCATCTTTTCTATGGGGTAAAATGAAGACCAAATCTTAGGAAGAGGGTTGGATGTGGAATTGGTAGGGATGGGGCAGGCTAGGGTAGAATTCTGGCTAGGAAAGTTACTATCCTTGTGATCATGGGCAAGTCTCTGAGCCCCAGGTCCCTCCTCTATAAGATGAAGAAATTGGACCAGATGACCTCCATGAGCCCTTCCAGTTTGCAATCTCTAATCCTAAAAACCATCAAGTAATTAGGCAGTTATTTGGACTAGACTATTTCTAAACTTGTTCTTCCATTTCCAGGCTCCCACGATTAAGCCTTTTGGGGACATACAGAGACATGTTCCTATAACCTGAACACCTCAGAGTCACAATAGCCCATTGGTCACCTTAAAAACATTGGTCTCAGCTAAAGAAAAGCCTGATGAGGCAATATGGTGTGCCTGAGAAAAAGGGTAGACAAAACTACGGTGACATGTGCACAAGAGCAAATGGAACCTGTAGAAGCTTGTTCGACGTTGGCACTTGTAGGAAGAAGGAATTTGTTTTGCTCAGAGAGAAGCCACCTGGGTCTGACCTGAAGCTCAGAATCATCATTTCCTTCAACACAGCATGAACACACCTTCCTAAAAGGTAGTATTATGATTTGAGGATTCTTTCTCTCTCTCTCTCTCTCTCTCTCTCTCTCTCTCTCTCTCTCTCTCTCTCTCTCTCTCTCTCTCTCTCTCTCTCTCTTTCTCTCTCACTCTCTCTCATTCTTTCCTCCCTCCCTTCCACTCTTCCTCCTTTCCTTCCTTCTTTTCTTCCTTCCCTCCCTCATTCCCTCCTTCCCTTCTTCCTTCCCTTCCTTCTTTTTTTAACCTCCCCCTCCCTCTTTTACTTCTTTCCTCCCTCCCTCATTTCCTTCCTTCTTTCCTTCCCTCCCTCCTTCTTTCCTCCTTTCTTCCTTCCTCCCTCCTTCTCTTCCTTCCCTTCTTCATTCCATACACTCTTAATGCACTTACATTCCTGATCTCAGCCAAAAAAGTGACTGCCTATCACGTGGGTGGGGAGGTGGCAACAGCTCATGTCTCTTTTTGCCATCCAAAAAAGGCAGGGTTGGGTGGGGGGAGTTTGGGAGGCTAATTATTCGCTCTGAGTGAGAGATGATGATGACAGATGAAATAACAGCCACAGGCACACATGTGAAATGCTGTAAGGTGACTTTTGAAAGTGTTGCTGTCTTGTTTCCACAGACCAGGTCTGAGCAGTATGTCCACCAGTGGGTGGGGCTGCCTCCCTTCCACCAACATTTTTTTGCCTTCAATTCTGAGTTTCCCTCTAGTAGAGCTTCCCATCCAGGCGGTGCAGTGGATAGAGTGCTGAAACAAGACTCAAGAAGCCTTCAAACATTGCAAACACTGCTGTTAGACCCTGGTCTCCTCAGTTGTACCATCTGTAAAATGGGGAGGATAATAGCTAATAACATCTAACTCCCAGGGCTATGGAGAGGATCAAATGAGATAATTATTGTAAAATGTTTAGCAGAATGCATGGGATATAGCAGGTACTAAATAAATGCTTGCTTCCTTCCTCTTTTTTCCCCTTCTGTCCTTATGTCTCTCTTCTAAGTTTTATGTGACTCCAATACAGATCTAGAATATAAGGATGAGTAGAAAGGATAGAATGAAAGTAAAAAAGAACTCAAGAACCCCTATATTTTAGAGCATGCAATTGGAACCTGTTCTTGCAAAAACATATTTACACTTCTGTTTAAGATGCTATTAAATTATCATTATAATAGAATTATATAAGATATATTATTTATAAGTATTATATAGAAATTATTCACTTACTGTGAAGCTCTTCTAAGGCTGTGAGTGAGAGGTTTGAGACTGAGAAATTCACATAAAAGGGGGAAAGTGGATTTTCATCTCTCTGCCTCAGTTTCCTCAGCTATAAAACTCTATAAAACCTATCTCCCAAGGTTTTTGTGAGGATTAACAAGTATTTGTAAAGTGCTTTTTTACATCTGAAAGCACTGTGTAAATACCTGCTATTATTATTGTTATTCATATTGTTATCAGTACTAGCCAGCCCTCTGGATTCAAGCTCTAAGGGTTAAAAAGGAAATGAGTCAGAAGTGGAGTAATGTCAAGAAAGCAGTGGTCCAAGCTTGCCCAAGTCTTGCCTTGTGCTGAGGCAACAATAATACTAATACTAATACCAATACCCAAAATGGCCTCAGGATCCCCAACTCAAGAGGATCACATATCCCTAATGCCTCCAAAAAGGATTCTCTCCCATTTTAGCTTCTTGGATTTTGTCTCCCATTTATCTCCCACTGATGCACTTGCAAGTCTCAGAACACTGTTTACTCATTCTGTGACTTACTATTCTGTGTTATGGTTCTTTCTGTATATGTTTTCTCCCCTTTTCCTCATTAAATTCTAAGTTCTCTGAGGGCAATGACCCCTCTGCTTTCTCGTTGTTCTTCTCCGCTGTCGCCTAGCATTGTGCCTTATCCTTAAAAGCTATTTCATTGATGTTTGTTGAATGGAATTGACATGAACATATGGCAGCAGTTCTTTTTTTAAACCCTTCCCTTCAATCTTAGAATCAATGCTGTGTTATTGGTTCCAAGGCAGAATAGCAGTCAAGGATGGGCAATGGGGGTCAAGTGACTTGTCCAGGGTCACACAGCTAGGAAGTGTCTGAGGTGTTCTTGAGTATAATATTAGTAAAGATGACACAAGAATATATATCATGTGATGTGTCACACTCATTATGAAACAGCAATGGTGGGTCCTCGACTGAAGACTTGGCTGAGTAATGGGGCTAGCAGCAACCTGTGGAAAGAGGGAAACAACTAAGAAAGGGAAGGATAGGGAATTCATTTAGGCCAAGAAAGATGAAAGCAGATGGGTTTAGTAAACCTGACATACAATGGATTTTTCTCCAATCTATTGATATTTGGGAACAGATTTTGGATATCTCTTTTTAAAAGGCAACTGATAGACCAACTAGGCAGCACAATGGATAGAGCATTAGGCCTATAGTTGGAAGGTCCTGGGTTCAAATTTGGCCTCATATACTTCCTACTTGTGTGATCCTGGGTAGGTCACTTAAGTCCTATTGCCTAGATTTTCCCACTCTTATGTCTAAGGATTGAAACTAAGGCAGAAGGAAAGGGCTTAAAAACAAAGCAACTGAAATTGAATGTCATTACACATAGAGAAGATTAGAACATAGATTTCACATAAGGAAAGAACAGACCTAAGAGTTCATCCAATTTAAGCCAATTAATTTACACAAGAGGCAACTGAGGCCTATAGAAGTGAAAATGAGCTGTTTTAGAACACACAGAAAGTTAGTAGTTGATTTTACATAAGATCTAAGGTCCTTTCCACATGTTCTGATATTCTATTATTTAAAGTCTTTCCCTACCCCTACTATGAGAATTGGCCATATGTTTTAGAGGCTTAATGATAATTATTGAAAAAAAGAAAAAAGAAGAAAATTTTGCCCTTAAAATTTATAGCAGGGGGCAGCTGGGTAGCTCAGTGGATTGAGAACCAGGCCTAGAGACGGGAGGTCCTAGGTTCAAATCTGGCCTCAGACACTTCCCAGCTGTGTGACCCTGAGCAAGTCACTTGACCCCCATTGCCTAGCCCTTACCACTCTTCTGCCTTGGAGACAATACACAGTATTGACTCCAAGATGGAAGGTAAGGGTTTAAAAAAAATTTTTTTTTTAATTTATAGCAAAACTACCAACAATTATCACCACAACTTCTTTCTTCATCACATAGCATTGCAATTATGTTTTCTCAGGTTTCTGGGTCCCCCTGTGTAAGAGTTCAGTATCTAGCACAAAGCAAAAGCTAAATAAATGCTTGCTTTATCTATCTGTCTATCAATTTATCTATCTATCTATCCATCCATCTATCCATCCATCTATCCATCCATCCATCTATCCATCCATCTATCCATCCATCCATCTATCTATCCATCCACCAATCTACCTGGTTGGAGTAGATGAGCTCTAAGGTTCTTTCTAGTGCTATAGCAGTTTGAGATTTACCTTAGGGCAAACAATAAGGTTTGATTTTGTGACAGCAATGGTCATAAGTTTGTTTGATTCTACTGACACTGGGCTGACTTAGACATTTGACCCTGACCAGATAAAACCAGACTGAGTCGGTTCTTCTTTTAATAGAATTCAGTTGAATGTTAGATTTTGCCTTATATTCATGTTTCATTGCTCTCTTTTGTTGTGTTTTTAATTCTGGTATATTTTAAAAGAATGCATATTGCTCCAAGGAAAAAAAGGGATAGCTCTTAAAGAATATACTTCAATGACTGTTAGAGATATTGTAGCAGTTCTTGCAATTAAGCATTTCAAAGATCATTCAAATAAACAAGGAAAGCAGTTCAGTCACATTGAAACCAAGAAAAAAAGTAGTTAGAAAAAAAAAACAGCTCTAAGAACTGATGGATTTTGATGCAAAAGAGAATCCTCAGAAAACGGGCAAAAGAACTTCAGAAGGACCTAGAAGCTGTATGGGTTATTACTGATTTCTATTCTGTGTGGTATAGGCTTCTTGAGGTCCAAAGAAAAGTAAGGAGACAAGTGAAAAAAAAAAGATGCTATTCATTTCAAAGAAGAAAAACACTTTTCTTGCACAAGATAACATACAATGACTGGCAGAATGAAAACCATAAAAACATTATTTTTTATTGAAAAAACTCACTTTTTCATTCAAACTATTGTCAGAAGTTTATATGAGCTTGTCAGAAATGGATCTCTTCATCAAACTGAAGCATTCACCCAAAAAAATGTTTGGGTTTTCTTTTCACTCAAAGGAGTGGGCCTAGAAATCTTTCCCCTACTCAGGGGATGATAGAGTCTGATAAGTACATTCATGTACTGAAATGAAGAATTGTTATGGAACCACAAAAATTCCCAAATGGGGATAGAATACTACTATCACATGATGTTGCACTATGTCACCCATCAGGAAAAGTTAAGAAAATTTTCTAAGAACTAGAGATAAACATACTTTAAAGGGTTATGAATGCATAGGATTTAAACCTCATTGATAACCTAAGGGCTATAACCAAGGCTAGACTTGGGAAAATGAATTGTTTGTCAAAGATTTGCTTGATATAGCATATGATAAAAGTGTAGTTTCATGACAAAAAAAAAAGAATATGGATCTAAATATTGTGAATTTGGGGGCAGCTGGGTAGCTCAGTGGATTTAGAGCCAGGCCTAGAGATGGGAAGTCCTAGGTTCAAATCTGGCCTTAGACACTTTCCAGCTGTGTGACCCTGGGCAAGTCACTTTACCTCCATTGCCTAGCCCTTACCACTCTTCTGCCTTGGAGCTAATACAGAGTATTGACTGCAAGACGGAAGATAAGGGTTTTTTAAAAAATTAGTAAATAAATAAAAAATAAATAAATATTGTGAATTCAATGCCAAGTCATGCAAAATGAATTTCAGCAAAAAGACGTTAGATATTAAATATTTTTAAGATGTGCAAAGTTTTAATGTTCATGCTGTTTGTTAATTTAATTGATTTTTACTTTGACCTGATGAATTTGCTCAGCACTGAAACTTTAGTGATTCTATGAGCCTATTCCTCCAGGTCACTAGGCTAACAGAACAAAGGCAGCTGCCCATTACAAATCAACTCACATTGCCTCCAGGAACACAGCCCCAAGGAGTCCTGGCCACAAAGTTCCTTCCCTGAATTCCTATTGCATTACTGTCAATAAGAATCATAACTGCACTTAATCAGATAATTCTTTAGAATATTATTTTCCTCGTTCCCAGATGAACTATAGGCTACTTGTGGGGCTTGTTGTATGTTTATTGCCTATATCGGGAACCCAGGCATCAAAGCTACTTGCAGGGGATATTGGGTAAAGAAATATCCCATGTGGGAAGGAGGTGCCATGATCTCCCCCCCCCACCCCCTCACCCCCACAGAATTTCCTGAGTCTCCACTAACTCTGAATTTTAGACCCACTTGGATGCCAGCCCTTATGTGCTAGCTTCTCCCACCATTCCCTCCAAAGGCTCTCCTGGGTACCCTGATTTCCTGACCTTTGGTGGTCTAGTCAATAATGACATTCCTCCTTATTTCCATCACTGACACCACAAGAGAAGAAACTAAGCAGGAAGGAGACAGCTCTAATACCTCAAGAGGTTTCCATTTTCACACTTAGATAATGTTGTAACTACCCTTAATGGAGGGCTTTAAGCTTTATAAAACATTTTCTTCACACAAATTCCCCTTTGGGGCTCACAAAAATCTTGTGAGGTAGATGCTATTATTATCCCCATTTTACAGATAAATAAACTGAGGCTGAGATAGGTTAAGTGACTTACTCAGGGACACCCAACTAGCAAGTGTTTCAGACAATTATTAGGTCTTCCTGACTTAAAGTCCAATACTCTATCCACTGCACTAGCTGTTGTGATGCTGATGATAATGACATTTGGCCCCTACCTGTGATGTTTATCAAAGTACAGAGCTCCTCTTATAGAAATTCACTCAATGACAGATCATCTTCAATTTATAGTACAAGAGAATTGCTAAGGGCTGTGAAATGATAAATGATTACCCAAGGCCATACATCTAGCAAGTGTCAAATAAAGAGATCATTGGAAAACAAAATGATAGTTAGAATTGGAAGCAACCTCTGGAGCTGTCACATCCAATTCCTATATTTTAATGATGGAGAAATTGAGGCACAAAGTGGTTACACAATAAGTAAAAGTTGGAGATGGGATTACAACACAAGTCTTCCTGACCCTAAATCCTGTACCATAGCCACCATATAACTTTCATTTGGGGGCAGGTAGGTGGCTCAGTGGACAGAGTGCTGGGCCTAAAGTCTAGGAAGATTCATTTTCCTAAGTGCAAATCTGGCTTCTGACACTCACTAGTTGTATGACCCTGGTCAAGTCACTTAATCGCGTTTGTCTCAGTTTCCTTAAGTGTAAAATGAGTTAGAGAAGGAAATGGCAAACCACTCCAGTATCTATGCCAAGAATACCCTAAATGGGGTCAAACAAAGAGGCAGACATGTCTGAAAATGACTGAACAACAACAATTCTCACTCTTTCAACCTCTGTCTCCCTTCAATGAAAGCTTTGGATAAGAATGGAATTTTGAAATATTTTCTTCCTGCCTAATGATGTGTTTCCTCATATCAAATAAGCACTATTGATTGGCTCACACATTTTGGAAACATTTAACTATATTCTAACTTTACTATAGCTATATGAATGGTTTTGCCTTATCTCCTCTGTCAGACTGTAAGATCCAGGGAGTGGAGATTATATTTTCATTCTTTTTTTGTAGTCCCTAAGAGCCTACTACAGAATCTTTTATGTATTGGATACTCAATAAATGTCAGCTAAATAAATGAAATCATAGAACACAGATCTCGAATTAGAAAGGACCCAAGAAGTTATCTAGTATAACCACCTCATTCTATATAGTTCAGGAAACTCAGGCATCAAGCAACAAACCAAGTTAAGTCAACAAAGGTTTATTAAACACAAACTATGTGTCAGGCACTGAGCTAAACACTGGGAATATATTGAAAGACAAAAGGCAGTCCTTACTCTCAAGGGTGGATGATGACTTATAAATAGGAAATATAAAGATAAATTAAAGATGATCCTAGAGGGAACATATTGGAGAGGTAAAATAATTTGTCCAAAGCCTTACAGGCAGGATATACCAGCAAAGATTCAAACCCATGTTTCCACAATTCCCCCAAAACACATTTCCCCCATCACAGCATGGTGCTGAACAAACAAATCTTTTTACCATCTTGTATCAGTAATAGAATCACATTCTTAAAGACAGAGACTCTCTTCCAGGTCCTTTAAAGTGACTTTGGCATAATGCTTCTGATTGATTCCCTTATCATCCTTTTATAAGGAAAGGTCCTGAAGCTGAAAGGGTTATGGTCACAAAAGACTGAGCAAAGAGGAAATAGGAGCCCAGTCAGGCATAAAAGACAATGTCTGCAAAGGGTATATGCTCCAACTAATGGAAATCTCAGCACAAGTTAGAGCAGATAAGATGTTAGAATAAGAAATCTAACAAGACGAGTGAGAATAAAGCAAGGAGGAAAAAAATCAAACCTCTTCAGACTCTGGCTTTATATTTAAGGTTCTTCCTGTCACTGCATCTCATCAATAGAGAACGTATCACTGTCAGACCTTAAATACTACATAGTGAAAGAGGCAGGGGATTTCCAACACATACTGTACAGGAAGTACGGGTGTATTTTGTATTTATTGAGCTCTCTGCACTTGATATTGTTATTGGCTTCAAGAATGTTACTTGCAAATCATTTTTCTCCTTGAAGTAAGTCTGATATCTGAGTTCACCTTGTTTAACCTGAGTGGAAGGAGCTTACTCACACCAACGTAATCAGACCTATGCTGGCACTGTGGGTGGCACAAAGAGATTATGAGGATGAAAAAAATGGGCATAAGTACAGAAGGAGGCAGGAAAGATACAGGAGGGGGGGTGGGAATGGGTAGATCCTGGAAGCCTTTGGTTTTCAGGGAAGGATAGATGGATGCCAGAGGAGACACAGAAACATAATTCCAAGATCTAAAGTACCAGCCTATAAATAAATCACAGGTGAAGCAGCGTGGTATGCTGGGGAGAAATCTAGCATAGTCACACTTTTTGGGTCTAAGTTCCCCTCTCCATAAAGAAAGAGCTTGGAGTAGATAGCCTCCAAGGTTCCTTTTGATGAAGTGTCAGCAAATACTAAGAGGACAGCAAAAAGTATCAATAAAAAAAAAAAACTAATAGAATTGGGACTGTATCCTTTCTCTGGACACACACAAGAGTGTGGTTGGTTTGGGTGTATTGACACATGCTTCACTCATCTAAGAATACAATCTTTTTTTTTTTGCCTTTCTATCCCTAGCACACTGTCTGATACAAAGTAGATATTTAATAAATGTTTGTTAACAGGACCTTACAAATTCAACTTGAGTAGTAATTTCCAGTTAAAAGTTTTGCTGAGAATTTGCTAGAATAAAAAATACAATCTTGGGCATCAATGTACTTGGCATAAACCAGCTCTCAGCCCTATAGGAAACTCTTCAAAATGGCTCTATATTAGCTAAGGAAAATGTTTCAATTTTAAAAAGATAAATTCACCTAAACCTTAGTTTCTTCATTTGTAATTAATCATCTATCTATGAATTATTAGTTATGTATAATGATCTTCAATCTCTTAATTATTAGTTATGTATAATAATTATCAAATATTGTTAAATATTTATTTAACAAGGTTGATCTAAGAAAAAAATTTAACTTCTTCTAGTGCTAAAGAAACACCAACAATCAACAAAGATTTGTTAAACACTAAGTGTTAGGCACTGTGGTAGGTTGAGGGGATATAAAGATGAATGTGATTTGTTAATACTAGTTATAGTCCCTTCAGCACCTACCACAGTATGGTGAAAAGAGCATTAATTTTGGAATCAGAGGGTCTGAGCTTGAATTCCACCCCTGCCATGTCCTGGACATGTGACCTTGGCCAAGTCAATTAGCTCCTTGACTGTCATAAAATGAGATCTAGCTAGCCTGTCTTCCTTCTCTGCTACCAGTCTATAATCCTATAACCCATATCCAGTGAACATTTGCTAATTGACTTAATGGCTTTGAAGGAGTTGTCAAAAATGCAAGACAAAAAAAGAATTGAAAACTGTGGGGTTATTGGGAAGTCTTGTTATCAGTGATGAGCAAAGGAGGGAGACTGAGGATGATGGGGACTGAGAAGCAGATGACAGACCAAGGCTTTCAGTGATAATTGAGGGTAGATTCTGTGAAGCAAAAGGAGAGAGAATCCCAAGGAGAGGGCACTAAGAGAGTGAGTGCCAAGCAAGGGAAGATGGTAGCTATGAAGAGCAACTTGGAAAGAAAGAACAATTCAGCAACACCGCAGCCATGAAAAAGGCAGCTGTTTCAAGAAGTGTTTTCTAAAAGGATCTGGGTGCAGAGAAATGCAAGGCATAAATGAGGAGGGAGAAGCATATTAGTGGATTGGGAATAAAGCTTGAAAGCCTGAATGAGAAAAGGATTTAAGAAAAAAGGAGAGCGAATGGAGAAACCTGTAGAAACCCAACTGCTTGGCTCCTAGGTATGGAGAAGTACAGAGAAGTCTCTCTCCTTTTTTGGGGGGGTGGGGTGGGGGGAGGAATTGACTGAGGGACTGGAAAGGATTGTAGCAGATACCTCCTGTTACATAGATTTTTAAATCATTTTTTTAGGAAGGTAGGAGAGCCTTCAGGTCAGGGATACAAGGGTAGAATTGACAGAGAAGGAGGTGGGCAAAAGCAAGGGCTTTGGTAATGGCCCAGAAGTTTGAAATTTTACAGAAACTTGAATCAAGAAGTTTGCAGGAAAGCTAAATGTTGAATTAAGGGCTACAGATGTCCAATTACATGCTCAATTCATTAGATTAGCCACAGAGAATTTTCCTATTATCGCTGATCTAGTATGGATTTCAAAGGTCATCTAGTCCAATGCCCTTCACTTTTATAGATGAGAAAACCAAGGTCCAGGGAGATGAGTGACTTTACCAACAGCACAAAGGTTAGAAGTGTCAGATGAAGGATTTGCACCCAAGTGTTCTGATTCCAGAGTCAATATTCCCCTACTCTCCCCTCATCCCTTGACTTGATTTCCCAGATTTTAAAATTTTAAAGGTAGCCTCATTCACATTTATCCTTGTGATTTTTTTAGAACCCAGAGAGTAATATGTCTAGTAAAAAAGAATCTACATAAGGTGAAGAATGTAAGGTCCTTGAGAGCAGGGGCTGTATCTTTTGTCTTTGTATCCCCAGCATCTAGCATTTAGTAGGCCCTTAATAAAAGCATGTTGAATTGAGTTGAATGCAGCTACTAATCCCATGTTCCTTCTACAAGATACATAGAAAATATATTAAACGACAAAGAAGGATACTGTGGCGGGTAGCTAAGGGGCTAAACAGAGAAAGCCAGGTCTAGAGACAAGAGGTTCAAATCTTGCCTCAGACACTTGCTAGCTGTGTGACACTGGGCAAGTCATTTAACCCCAAATGCCTACCGATTACCTTTCTTCAGTGGCTGAGAGGGCGACACAGCAAAGCACTGTGGAGTGCTATGGGCGTGTTGGAGCACAAAAGACAACATGGCCATCCAGTGCAGCTGAGGAAGTCTCCAGGTGTAACGACTTTTCGTGCCACTGGACCCAGGCTTCCAATGCCGAGAGAGTGGGACTGTCTCTGTGCATCGACTTTTTCACTTAAATCTCCTTCATGCACAAGTGTCTTTGTGCACACTCATCTATACATCATAGATGAAAACGCACAAAGACAATCGTCATCCTTGGTTACCGAGAGACTACTACTACTACTACCTTTCTTCTGCCTTGGAACCCATACTTAGTATGAATTCTAAGACAAGAGGTAAGGAGAGAGGGAGAGAGGGAGAGAGAGAAATCTTTGTTTTTAGCTTTATCCTTTTTGTGACTGGTACCTTATCCCAGACATGAGGGTTCAGTATCAACATAAAACATAAGCATTTTCCACCTTTCATAAGTTTTTGTTTCTTTCTTGGCATATATCTCACAGAATCATTTCATAGAACTTAGTTTTTGAAGAGACCTCAATTCGCCAGGGAAATAAACTCATACCTGGCAGGAATACCCATTAGAGCATACTTGACAAATATTTATGCAGACTTTGCTGTAACAATTCCAAAGGGAAGGAACTCTCCACTTCTCAGAGAAGCCCATATGACCTCTGGACAGGTGTCTTGGTCCTCATGTTTCTAAATTCTTGTTCAGTCAATTCCAATTGATATCTGACTCTTCATGACCCCATTCAGGGTTTTCTTGGCAAAGATATGGAGTGGTTTGCCATTTCCTGCTCCAGCTCATTTGTCAGATGAGGAAACTGAGATAAACAAGGTTAAATGACTTATCCAGTGTAATATAGCTAGTATCTGAGTTCAAATTTGAATGCAGGTCTTCTTGACTCTAGGCCCAGTGCTCTATGCACTGCACCTAGATGCCTTTCTAAATTCTATACCACTCAAAATGAATTCTCACTTTTCTATCAAAAATCAACATTTCTACCTGTGCTATAGTAGAGTTTAAATTCATTGTTCCCTCTCACGCTTGAGGATTTTCAAGTAATTTTTAAAAAATGATTAAAAACATTAATTCTTCTGAAGCATTTGTAAAAGTTCACTGATTGAACACATCGGTGAAAATGCTGCTCTATTTTCAATCCGCCCTATAGGCAATGTTATAATGACAGTTATCCATTCTGGCATGTCCTGCTTGGATTCATCTCAAAAGTCTTCTTTGAATTTCCAGCTGCTCCCAATCCCTTTGGAAGCTTTCAGGCCTTTGGAAGTTCAGTCTACTATTTGTCCCATTTCCATAATTAACTACTTATTGAAGTGACTAGTGAAGCCTTGTTTAGTGGGGAGAAATAACTAAATTTCTATTTAGAAGATTATTTACTAGTGGTGTAACTGTGGGCAAAGCATTTCAGTTCTGAGTCAGAAGTAACATGTGGCCAGTGGAGCTTTTATTCAGGGTACCATCATGTAGGAGAATATGGCTCTTCCTCCACAAGGCAACCGACCAGCATTGTTTGTCAGCCTAAGCATTGCCAATTGTGTTTAATGGCACATGCAACGTGATTCTCCCTTTTCCTCATTGCTGTCAGTTCCAACTCTGTTAGACTACTTTGGGCCAATGAATACCATCCCTTCCCTTCCCATCCAGGGAAAAGTATTTTCCCCTGGACAAAAGAATTCCTAGTGAAATCTCAGCATTTCCTCTTTGGACTTTAGTTTCCTCATCCATAAAAAAAGGAGGGATCATCATGAAGGTCTCTTCCGGTTTTAAATCCTTAAACCTATGAAGAAATGTCCCTTTCCTTCTTGTTGATAGAAATGGTATATGATAATCATTGTGCTGTGTTTGTATAGCACATGGAGTACCATACACATGAGTGTTTCTCAAGTGGATATTTTTCTGGTGAGTTAATCTTTCAACTGTAACTTTGAAAATTGTGTGAGACTGCTAATATGATAGATAAGCTGATGGTGTTTCGAAGATGCTGATCCTGCAAGATGGTGGGAAGAGAAGAAACAACTATTTTTCATTGCAAGGTGAATACAGGCATAGTTTGGGACTAGAAAAGGATTTCTGGAATCTTCTGCTGAGCTCACCCACTGGGTAGGACCAAGGCCAGGGCCAGATGGCAGGTAGATGGCAGATAGAAGACTAGTTGTACTAACAATCTCCAGCTAGAGTCATGAGTAAGCTCAATGCTATATAATTATGCCATTCTATATCTTAAGAGTTTTTCCTATTTTTTTAATCTTACCCTAAGTGACACAGAGCCTAGAGTCAAATGGCGTTGAAAACTAGCCTCACGTTCTTATCGACTATGTGAGCCTAGGTAAGTCATTTAACCCCTTTTTGCCTTCGTTCCTTATCTGTAAAGTGAGCTGAAGAAGGAAATGGCAAGTCACTTCAGTATCTTGGTCACGAAAACCCTAAATGAGGTCATGAAGAGTTGGATATGACTGAAATGAATGAAGAAGAATTTAGAAACATGAGATCACAAAAAGTTGCACATGATTGAAATGACTATAACAACAACAATTCCCTTTAAATACTACTAAAATCCTTTTTTAAAACCTTAATCTTTGTTTCAAGTAAATTCAGTGGAAGAAAAAGATATTCTTAGAGCAATGGAAGTACTCTGGAGGAAAGGAATAGATTTAGGGAATTTACAGAAAGATATAGAAGAGATCTCTACCTCATGAGTGCTGACCAAAGGTAGTTAGTAAATAAAGTAGAAAAGGAAAAAAATCCAGGTGAGTCTGAATCCTAGAGATAGTCAATCAGTCAGTTTAGAAGCACTTATGAAGTGCTTATCCTTTGTCAGACAGTCCCTGCCCTCCTAGAGCTTACATTCTAATGGGGAAGATAACATATAAATATAAATGGAAGCTGAAAAGGTCAAGATAGAAATAGAGAGAAGTCCAAAGCAACTTTGAGAGCAATCAGGAAAAATCCATCATCCCTTGTAGCAATGGCCTTCCTTTACTTAGGTAATTATATTTGTTCCTCTCTCCTCCCTGTGATTTTCTAGCCTTGTTTATTTAACAAAATCCAACACGCTGTAGAAAAACTAGATCCATATATAATTACCAAAAATGGCAAAACCGGTGTTTCCTGAAACCCAAGTTACTCTACCCTACTGAGAACATACTTGGAGCAGCAAGGTAGCTCAACAGATAGAGGGCCAGGCCTGGAGTTAGGGGAACCTGAGTTCAAATCCGGACTGAGACATTTCCTAACTGTGTGACCCTAGACAAGTCACTTAGCCCTAATCATCCAGTCCTTACTGCTTTTCTGCCTTAGAAGAGATACTCTGTACTGATTCCAAGACAGAAGGAAAGGGTTTAAAAAAACAAAAGAAATAATAGAATGTAAACCCTATTGAGAAAAGGGGCTTATCTAAACTTTGCACCTCCTTACGGATCAGGGGACAGTGCACAATCTATGGCACACTGTAGGTGCTAAAAAATAAAACGTGTGGGCAAGCCACTGCACAAAGTAAATACTTAAATATCTGTTGACTATACCTTGTACCTTGACTACTTAAGAGGACACCAAAGAAACCTGAGTTTTTATCATAATCATCTATATTTTTCTTCTTAACAAAGAATCAAAAACAAAGTAGGTCCACAGTAATTAGAAAATGGCTAAACACAAATATAATGGAATTATTACTGCACCATTGAAAAATAATTAATATGAAGAATTCAGAGAAACATGACATATGGCAGAGGGAAGTAAGCTGAATCAGGAAAAAAACCCACAATATTTACAATGTCAGCAACAATGAAAATGGAAAAACTAATAAAACAAAACTGAACACTGGATAATGATAATGATTAAGGTCGGCTCCTAGAAAAAAAGATGAGAAAAACATATCTGTTTCCCTTCGTTGTAGAAATAGGCAGGGAAGAGCAACACCTGGGTGGCTCACTGAATTGTGACCCAGGCCTAGAGACAGGAGGTTCTAGGTTCAAATGTGACCTCAGACACTTCCTAGCTGTGTGACCCTGGGCAAGTCACTTAACCCCCATTGCCTAGCCCTTACCCCCCTTCTGCTTTGGAACAATGCAGAGTATCTAAAGCAGAAAGAAAGGGTTTAAAAAAAATTTTTTAATGGGGGAGGGTTGTGTTACAAGTAGGGATTAGTGTATAAATTGCTATACCCAATCAATATGTTGGTAGGTTTTTTCTGAACTGACCCCACCTTGCCATCTTTTAAAAGTTTCATTTTTATGCCTTTTTTTTTTGGTAGCATTGCATCCATTTCCTAATATGCCATTTCCCCATCCCTTGGACTGAGTTTCCAGAGGACTGATAGCTTCCAAAGGGATTGAGAGCTGTTGGAAATCCAAAGAAGACTCTTGGGATGGATCCAGGAAGGAACATGCCCAGATGGATAACTTTCATTATAATAATCCTTATAGGACTAATTGAAAACAGAGCAACATTTTTACCAATGTGATTCACCCTGTGTTCTACAAAAGCTTCAGAAGAATTGTTAAGTTGTTACTCTGACTTTTGCTTGAAGGACTCCAAAGAAAAGGAACCTTTCTAAATTCTTTATCTCCTCCAAATCCATTCTCACTTTTCTTTCAATTTTAGGAACAAAAATCCATTCTCTATCAGTTTCAAATAGTTAAAACTCATAGTTCCCACTAATCTGAGGTCAAATTAATTCAGGAAGATCTAAGTTCAAATTTGACCTCAGCTACTAGCTGTGTAACTCTGGGCAAGCCTCCTCATATCTTTATAAAACCCCAAATGGGTCATGGAGAATCAGATACACTGAAATGACTAAACAAGGATTTAGAAATCTAATGACCAAGACAGCTGTCCAGAGGTAGCGTGGACAGTCTTGAGAAGTAGAGAATTCTTTGTCTTGGGAGTCCTTCAAACCAAGTCTGAATAAATATTCATCAAGTATGCTATAATGGGCATCAATAAAAATAAAATACAAAATAGTTATGATTATATACATATACATGAAAATACACATAAATGCATATATATAAAAATATACGCTTGTTTTTTTCTTTTGATCCTCCCCCCAAAGGCACTTTCTGGTGGACATCATGATATAGAAGCAAGACCTGAGGGTCATGGAGATCCTGTCATTGGAGAGAAAGCTGGTAGATCTTACCAGGCTGAAGAAAAGCCTTAATAATGACATCAATATTGCCCTAAAACCTTTTTGAAATGCTTCACAGTCATGATCTCAAAGCACCATAACCTTCAGAACTACTTAAGTACCACTGGTACTTTTATACTCATTTACAGATGAGAAGATACAGAGAGTTTAACTGATTGGTACATGATAGGAGGGAGATATGAACTCAGATCTTTTGGCCTCCAAGTCTAGCCCTCAAAGCAGATGTCATGAAGAAGATAAGCACATCCATGGCTGGAGTGTTTGCTATTTCAGGACTGGCCCATCTGTACATGAGAGGCTATCATTAGGCTGGCCCCAACTTGATAAATATGCCTGGCACAGTAACTCATGGAGCCCATTCTAATAAGGTAGAGAGAGTTGTCAATTTACATTAGTATGGGAGGATTTACTATTCAAAGTTGTAAAAGAATTTATATAATAAATAATTGAAAAAATGAAAAGAAATTATATAATGACATATATAAAATGATATATAATATATAAATAAAAGAAATTATATAATATATAATTAAATGTTAATAATATTATTATATTTTATTATTTATTTACTACATTCTATTGTAGTAATATACTTATTGATTTACTATTTAAATTATATTGTGTATTAATAATATAATATAAATACATAATATGTGTGTATATGTACATACATGTTGCTGTTTAGTTGTATCTGACTGCTTTTGATCCCAAGGATTGTAGCATCTCATGTCCTTTTATCTTCTATTATATACATATATGTATTTATGTATCATAGATATATATACTCGCGCGCACACACACACACACACACACACACACACACACACACACACACATATATATATATATATATATGTTTATTATGATAAATGATTCCTCAAGCACAATTCTTTTTAAAGCATGGCAAGAATCTGGGAAAAATGAACACTGGAAGCAGTAGCGAGGTCGTACTTTTATCTAGGCCAATCTTTTAAACTCAATTTCCTTCCTACATTCCCCTATTATGCCACCTCTCTGCACCTCCCACCTTCCCCCACCTTGAGCTGCTCTAGCCACCCTATCCTACACCTACCCATGTCCCTGGGCAAAGAGTAAACCATGAAAGACCTGCCTGCAGCAAAAATACAAAGGTGGGTGTGTGTGTGTGTGTGTGTGTGTGTGTGTGTGTGTGTGTGTATGTATGCATGCACATGCACACACATAAATCCCAGATCTCTCCAAAGGTAAAGGAAAGGGCAAAAAGATATTCATTTAATTTTAGTTAAGCTGCCTCATTTCTCTTTGGAGAAGAGCATGGGAAAATGTGAATGGGTTTCTCCTTTTTCTTTTTTCCACAAACAAGATGATAAATAGAATGATTGAGGGAAGTAAAAGAATATGACATTAAAAAATGTAACTCAACCGACTAGTAATAGTCATCAAAACTCATATTTATGTCTCACTCAAAGGTCTGCAAAGGATGTATGAAAGATCATCTTATTTATTCTCTCCCCACAAATCTGTGAGATGGTGCTGTTATTATCCTCATCTTACTGATGGAGAAATTGAGCTTAGGGGAGTTTCCCAGGCTCACACAACTAGTCTTGGGACAGAACAGGAACTGAGTCTTCCTCAATGAAGCCTAGCAATCTTTCTACCATACCATGAAACATGGCAAATGTTAGGGTGCAAGGGAGAGGGGAAAGCAATGAGATAATAGGCCAGGATAAGTTCTCATTGAGAATCCAATTTCATTAAAGGGGAATTGGTTAAAGAGGCAGTAAAGGTGGTAAAAATGTGATTTAACTGATAGACTACTACTACATAGCACAGAATTTTAGAGATGGAAAGGACATTGAGGATCATTTAATTTCTTTGCTTTAGAGATGAAAAAAATGGAAGCTAAGAGAGGTAAATTGTTGCTTGTGATCATGTAGGGATCCGTTGGCAGTTTTTTTTTCTGATTCCACTATTGCCCTTTCCTCCATCTATATGATCTAAAACAATGGATATCAAACTCAAATAGAAATTGAGATCACACTGGGGCAGCAGGTAATAATGTAGTGGCTAGAATACCAAACCAAGTCATAAAATTTTGAATTCAAATACTTACTAGCTGTGTGACCCTGGGCAAGTCACTTATCCCCTATTTGCCTCAGTTTCTTATCTGTAAAACAGGGACACACTGGAGAAGGAAATGGCAAACTACTATAGTATTTTTGCCAAGTTAACTCCATGGACAAGTTCATAGGATGATGAAGAGTCAAACATGAATTAGTGACTCAACAACAAGAACAACAATCCATCTAGAAGAATCCCTGCAGGCCACATATTGACTTAAATTTAAAATGTGGTTATCTATATTTTGTTGTACTTTTGTTTATTTTTATACTATTTCACAATCACTTTTAATTCTGGTTCAGGACACACTCTGGAGGTTACATATTGACATTTCTGATCGAATACGTTTTCTATCTACCTTTCCTCCTATCACCATCTTTGTTATTCCAATATTTTACCTGAAATGATTTCCTTTTTTGCTTACCTAAGCTCTCCTTCAAGCTCTAATTTGAGTGCCACATCTTCTTTGAAGTCTTCTTTTACTTTAAAACTCCACAGTGAGCTCTCCCTTTTCTGAACTCTGGCAGGTTCCATCTATCTTTGAATTAAAGATATCATGCAATTTATTTCTATTTATTTTTTAAAAACCCTTCTATTCTATCTTAGAATCAACACTATATATCTGTTCCAAAGCAGAAGAGTGTTAAGAGCTAGGCAATTGGAGTTAAGTGACTTGCCCACTCATAGAGCTAGGAAATATCTGGGGTCAAATTTGAACCCAAGACCTCCCATTTCTAGGCCAGGCTCTCAATCCACTGAGCCACTTAATGACCCCTGCTATGATTTCTTTAATGCAAATCTTAACTCTGAGCAATCAACTAGCCTAAGCTGATTGATATCTACTTATTAAGGCAGTTTCTTATGTAAGATTGGTTTTCTAACCACTAAGCCACCTTACCATGCAGTTTAGAACTGAGTTCTACTCTAATTGAACAAGCATTTACTGAGTTCCTACTGTACACAAGGACAGATCTCCCAGACCCATCCAATGGGAAAATGATTCCAAGCTGATTTCCTACCATTAATGATCACTCTTTAATCAGGCTATCTAATCAGTCCCCAATTTATCACTTTGCACTAGTGTGTGCCTCTCTATCTTTTCTCTGAAAACTGGAGAATTGTGGAGTTTCCTTCTTGGTGCTACCATTCACAAGCTGTTTCCTCTTTTTTAGGCCTTATTTCTCATCCTTCAAATGAAGGAGCTGGACTAGATGACCTTTAAAACTCCTTCTGGTCTATGATTCTATGACTGAGAAAGAAAGCAGTATCAGAATGCAGAAGGAATACTATCCCCCACCTCCCAGAATGGGTCCCAAGAATTATTAAACAGCCAGCAAATCCTATGAAACACCCACTCTACAGAAAGCATTGTACTTAGGTGGCAGGTGTTTTCAATGAACATATGGCCCAAGCTTAGCCCAGGCCCTTTTGCCAAAGTGATGCTCAATAAATATTTAGTGAAATGAATTTATTTGAATGCTACTCTTCAGACTTTTCCCTTGGACTTTGGGGATTAAAGATCATTCTAGATCTTTTGCTCAAGATGTAATGAACAAAAAGAGAATGTGTATGGAAAGAAATAGAGAACTTACTAATATCATATCACCTCCATGGATACCCTCTGCTCCTCCATACCCCCAACCAATTTACAGCCCTCTGAATGTTACATCCTTAGACAGTTATAATGGGCGTAGGTAGGAGACAGTTTTCACATCCCCTTTAAATGACAGTAATTCTATTTCAAAGGGCAAATATGAAAGGAAATGCATTTAAAAATCTTGGGAAATGCTTTGGAGAAAGGTCATCTAAACTTTGTTGTAGATGAAGGCTCATTTTTAAAAATGTTTCTGAAAAGTAATCTACCATTTTGGTTTAGCCTGTGCCTATAAGTGGGTGACCCTTTGAAAGAGGCATGCCTATCATTAAAAGAAAAAAGGGAGAAAAGATATTTCCTAATTTCCACCCAAATTTTAAATCATTTCTGAGCCTAAATTTGCCCTTGATACAAATCTGTGAATAAGGTAACTAATTTAGAATATGGCAAATTAAAATAGGATTAGATTGTTCATGAGCCTTATATGTAAGTATGTGTGTGTGTGTGTGTTTTTAAATGAATTAGGGGTTGGGGAACAATGAGAAAAGACAGAAAGGGGGAATAGGTACTCTGTATGTGTATGTGTATGTAAAGCATCACAAAGGGGTAAACATAAGGAGAAAAGATGGATGGCAATGGGTAGTTTGAGCATTCATGTGTGAGAGAGACAGAGAAAGAGAGAGGCAGAGAAAGAGAGTTTGTTTACTGGTAAAAATTCAAGAGCCAGCCTTTACCACATTTGAAGGCTAGAGGGCCAATAGTATGACCAATATGGAAGTATGTTTTGCATGATAATAAATGTATAGCCCAGGCCAAATTGCTCACCATCTCCAGGAAGGGAGAGGGAAGAAAGGGAGGGAGAAGGATAATTTGGATCTTATAATTTTGGAAAACTTATGTTGAAAATTATTATTACATGAAATTGCTAAAATAAAAAATCTTTGAATAACAACAAGCATTCATAAACATTTAATTTTCTTTTCAACAACCATGGAAGTTAGAAGCTGTTATGATTCCCTTTCTACAGATGAGAAAACTGAGGCAAACAGAGTTTGAGTGACTTATCCAGGTTCACACAGGCTGGATTTAAACTTGCAAATTCCTGCATTTACATTTAGTATCTTTTCCACTGTGCCACCTAGCTGTCTGGGTAGTAGTCCTTAGATTTAGAAGTGACATTTAACGTGTGACCTTGGGCAAGTCTTCCTCTCAGAGACTCAATTTCTCATAATATACGCCCTATTAGGCACAGACATCATGGAGATCACATGTTTGTAAAACACTTTGTAAAGGGCTTAATTCTGAAGAAATAGGAGTTATTATTAATAGGAGAAAATAAGTGGTAAGGCTAATTCATGAATGTGAGATTAGATCTCAATGTAAGATTTAATATTTGGTGAAAGAAGAACTTGGCAAAGATGAATCTAACGTTTCTATATGCCAGGATGGACTAGATGGTAAACAAAACCAGCTAGAAGTTGACCATTATAATCTAGATTTAAAATGATAAATGTCTGAAATGAAAACTGTAATTGGAAAAGGATAGAGATAGGATAAGATTTAAGAGAAGTGGAAGGCTGTCTTTAAGGCACATAGTAGGAACTCAAGAGAAAGGATTTGAACAGGCAAAAGGCAGAGGAGGAACAGTTTGGAAGTGACAGCTGCTAGAGTGAGTGACTTCCTGTAGGAGGTTGGGCTCTAGTCCAGAAGGGTGCAAGAAAGGCAGGCTTGTCAGAGGCTCATCTACCTCAACCTGTCTGTGGAGGAGGAGTAAACCCCTACATCATCTTTGGAGGTTCTCTCTTTGACTGGGAAACATCTAGAAAAGGGTCTGCTGTGCTTTCCAGGAGGTTTTTATCTAAAAATCCTGTAACTGGCTTTGAGGTTTAACCTCAAGGGTCAGACCTCCTGGGGTAAACTTAGTCGTTTGAGATCACTGATAATGGTTTTAGGAGACAGTTTCTGAAACAAATCTAACCAGCTACTGAGGGTCATAGATGGGGAGCTTAGTCAGCTTTTGGGAAACATCTAGATAGAAATAGGGAGCTGGTAAGTTAGCTGGAAGACCCAAAGTCTCCCTCTTGTGAGGGATGTAGAGGATGTGGGGGACTATCTAGATCCCTTAAGAGTTAGGGACCCCTTGTTGTGATCCCTCAGTTTGTAACCCCTCTTAAAATAAAAGAGATACTGTTTATTTTTTTTTTACATATCAATTGTCTCCAAGGCGTTTGTGCAACTGATTCTGTTTCACTCTCTTTCTTTCACTCTTCACTCTGGTTACCCAGAGATCATGGCTGGGGAATCAGGGAAGTCCCTAAGTGGAAAGTATTCTATCAACTCTGAGTCTGGGTCTCCCCTTTACATATATATATTATATTAAAACCCAGCACTGAATTTATAGTCCAGCAATTACTCTAATCCTTTGCAGGCATTCTAAATTAGGTTATAGAGTGGGGATTCAGGATAGTATAAAAGCCAGAGCAGTGAGATAACAGAAAAGATACTGGTTTTGCTCTCCAATTTCCTTTTTCTTTGCTGTATCATCTTGGACAAGTTACTCTTCTTTTCTGAGTGTCATATATATATATATTTTTAACCCTGGATCAGTTTAAGTCACAAGAGTGTTAAAGACCAGGCATCTGAGGTTATGAGATTTGCCCAAGATCACACAGCTAGGAAGTATCAGAGGTAAGATTTGAACCCCAAACCTCCCATCTCTAGGTGTGGCTCTCATAGTTGTCCCTAGCCATTCTTTAAAATAATAGTTAGAATAGCAGTCTCTTAAAATTTTATGAGTCTATGAGTTTATCTAAATAATTATTTCTTTTTAAAACCCTTACTTCCTTACCTATTAGCAACTAAGATAGAAAGCATAAGAGTTAGGCAAACAGTGACTTATCCAGGGTCACATAGCTAGGAAGCATCTAAGGTGAGATTTGAACCTTTTGACTCCAGGTCTGGTGCTCTATCCACTGTGATACCTAACTACTCCAATTAAATTATTTTAAAAAAACTAATAGTAGAGCATTTTATAGCATTCTAAGTTTAAAAAGTACTTTACATTTGTGTTTCCAGTATTATAGGCACTATACCCCAGAAGTTGAGTCTGAGAGGATGAAGTGACTTGCCCAGGATTGAACAGCTAATGAATGTCTTGGGCGCCATTTGAATTCAAAATCTTCCTGACTACCACACTAGCACTTTGTCCATTACCCATCCTAGCTATATGCCTGTTATCTAGCATAATATTTGATTAAATTAAGGACTAAATAAATGGTTGGTGGATTAAATTGGTTTGATATAGGTATAAAGTGGCATAGCCAAAATTTGAACCTAGATCCTGCATGAATATTTTTTTTAAAACTCTGACATTTTGTCCTTCAAAGTAATTTTCCCAAAGCATAATAATTCTGACTATGTTGCTTGCCTGTTCAGTTAACTCTAGTAGCTTCTTATTAACTTTATGATTAAATGCTGACACCTTTCTTTAGCATTTAAAGCCCTTCACAATTGGGCTATGACCTACCACTCCAGCTACCTTACCACCTTCAGGCACTCTTTGGTCTATCCAAACTGAATTTCTTTTTGTTTTCACACACATATTTCACAGACTTTACCTGAGTCCTAGAATGAATTTCTTCTTTACCTCTACCTCTTAGATTTCAGCTCAGATGGCACTTCATCCAAGGGGTCTTTCCTTATTCCCCTCAACAGCAAATACCTCTCCCTATTTTACCTTGTATTTATTTTGTATGGACTTACATTTGCACTTATTGTCTCCTAATAGAATATAAAGCTCTTGAAGGCAGGGATTATTTCATGTTTATCTTTGCATCCCAAATGCCTAACATAATGCTTGTTTATTAATTGTTCTCCTACAAGTTAGATCTTAGTGCCTTTCAAGACCATCAGCTATTTTAACAATAAAAGGGTTTTATTCGTTTTTGTGAAACATTTCTCCCTCTCTCACTCTTTCTCTGTGTTTCTGTCAGTCTCTCCACCCCCCCATCCTATCCAGCCATGTTTGTCTATCACTTCTCTCTCTTTCTTTATCTATCTGTATCCAGATATCTCTATCTCCATCTTTACATTTCTCTCCCAGAGAGTAGAAGGGAGCTGTCTAAGAAGAGACAATTCCTAGAAACAGGTAGAGTATAATAAATTAAATTACCTCCTACTTCTGACCTAAGCAACAGATATAGTTCTACTTTTGTCAATACTTAAACTTACTTCTAATAATTCAACACCAACAATTCACTTTTCAAACCAGAAGTCTAGGTCTAAAGTGGCTTGATTTTTTTCTTTGCCTGTTCTTATTGGGAAAAAAAACAAACAAACAAACAACCTATCCCTTCAGAGATCAGTTAGATTATAAAATGGACTCTACTCTCACAGTCCCACTAACTGACTGCCTTGCATATGGGGCTACCTGAAAATAGAAAAAAGTCTTCCAGCCTTGGCCATCTAATGCCATTAAAGGAATTGATGGGGTCACATCTTTCATTTTATTTCTTCTATGAATTTTTTTCCTAGTGTAAGCAATATTTGTCTTCTTTTACAACATGATGGAAATATGCATTGTTTGATAACAAAATGTACAACCTATAGCATATTACCTGCTGTCTTGGGGATGGAGAAGGGAAGGAGAGAACATGGATGGCAAAATACCAGAAAACAAATATTAAGAAATTATATTGACATATAAAAAATAAAAAATCAAATTAAATTTTAAAAAGTTTTCCAACCTTAAATAGCAATAATATTTTTTTTATACACAGATACCACAGATTTTTTATATACAGATACCACCATGTAATCTCTAGTACCATGTTGGTGAACCTATGGCATGCAGAGGGGGCTGCTCCCCTCCCCTTCTCCACCTTACCTGAGAAAATTTCTCACATCACATCTCTGCCTAGCAGCCAAATGGGAATGTTTTCTCCCTCCCTTATCTGGGTAAGGAGGTGGCTTACAAGTGGCATGAGGGTTACAATTTGGGCATTAGGTCTCTAAAAGGTTTGCCATCACTATTCTAGCAACTGAACATTTATTCATGTACAAACCTCACTTTTTATAACCTGGAAAATTAAATAAGTCATCGTTTACAAAATAACTGCAAAGTGACCTTTTATATTAGAATAAAGATCAGTGACCCAATTCTAGTCCATATTGCCCCAAACACTTTTTCACTCTCTCCCTCTCTCCTTTTCCCCCCAACCAACCCTTACCACTCTTCCTGTTCTCTGACAGGAAGTCTTCCTCTTTTTTTTTTTTACATTTGGAATCCTCAAATGTTACCTTGTTCTTAGAAACTGATGTAATTATCATCCCCAGAGCTTGAATCCACTGTCTTGACCTTTGGATTCCAATTTGTATTCCCTACTTTTAAAGTTCCATCCACCTGAGATAGAGCTGATTGTCTTCTCTGATGTACATCAGATGGGTGGGATAATGATGAATTGATTGCAAGAGATTTGTCATCCTAAACACACTTTCCCATTTCAATCCCAGGAACTTTGCTCTAAAAGTTATGTGCCCACTGCTATCAGAGTTTGGATTCCCTGTGTTTTCTATCAAATATTGACATTTTAAGTCCCAAATGTGCTCATTGTGCCTCTGAAATGTCCCCCTTCAAAATTGGATATTGCTATTCCCAAATATGGACAGAAACCTGTTCAGAACAGCATGTTGACATTTGGCATCTGCAAATGTTCACCACTTCTTTGCAGGTTTTGTGGCCTCTGCTAGGACTTGAAACTTCTGTTTGCATCTTGAATTCACTGTTTTGAACTTTGGATCCCAATTTGTTTTCTCTGCATCCAAGGTTGCACTGACCAGGGATACAGTTGATTGTCTTCGCTTGAATCTTATTCTTACAGAAATTGGTACAAAATGGGAATAACATCTACCCTCAGTTGGAAATAGAAATCTATCATTCCCAATAAGGAAGTTAAAAATGGGAAGGAGAACAAAAAAGAGGGGTGAGAACAACAAAATGGAGGGGGGAATTCAGAGATGCAGTTAATATTTGTGAATAGGGAAAGGATAAAAGGAGAGAAAGGAAAGGATAAACTAGGGAAACACAAAATCGAAGCAAACAATAGTAATCATAATTGGGAATGGGAATGGGATGAACTCACCCATAAAATGGAAGAGGATAGCAGTGTATAAGAAATTTATTTAAAACAAAAAGACATACCCAGAGTAAAGAGCTGGAGCAAAATCTATTATGTTTCAACTAAAATTAAAAAAGCAGGGGTAGCAACTATGATCTCAGACAAAGCAAAAGTGAAAATTGACCTAATTAAAAGGATGAGAGGTCCCTTGCAATTTCACCATTATCCCACCTGTCATCTTCACTGGTAATGTACATAAAGAAAAGGAAATTAGCTGTAGCCCTAAGGTTGTTTAAACCACTGACAATCAGAGAGACTTCCCTGTCCAGGTTAATGTGTTGACATTTTGTTCTACCTACTAAACACAAAGGTTCTCTTGGCAAGCAAGGAGACTGGAAAATACACTAGATTTAGAATCAGAGGATGGGGTTCAGATATTTACTCTGCTGTTTGTATGTGACCTTGAGGAAAATTACCCTCTCTGAGTTACAATGTCTTCAGAGGGATTAAAATTCTTAAATTGTCTATTATTTGGTTGGTTGTAACAAAAGTGTATAAACCTGTCATTTTTATTATTATTCTAAAATAAACTGTCTCTAGAGAGTGACTCTACACTCTGTCTCTGCCTCTCTTTGTCACCATGTCTCTGACTCTATCTCTATCACTCTCTTTCTCTGTTTCTTGTCTGTCTGTATCCACTTGCTCATTCAGTTATTTATTCTGTATGAATATCCAAAACCAGCTCATATGGGTATGAATTTTGGGGATTACACCAGCTGGAGGTCAAAAGAAAAGACTGAGGAATGTTTAATCTGAAGAAAAGATGACTAACTGAGGTGTGTGTATATATGTTGGGGGTGGGGGTAAACTGAAAAATATTTGTACTCGGGTGTTTGGAGGGTTGTTCATAGAAGAGGGGGTAACAGCTCATTCTGAAACCCAGGATCAGCAAAGAGGCAAATTTAAATTTTATGTTAAGATAGACTTTCTAGTAATTACAGCTACACCAAAGCATAATGAAAGGTTTTTCCTCTCACTGGAGGTCCTCAAGTGAAGATGAGCTCACTTGTCAGCACTATTGGAAAGGGAATTCTGCTTCATGTGTGGGTTGGACTAGATGGTCTCTGAGGTCTTTCCAACCCTGAGATTATGCAGTTCTATGATTCAGCTACATCTTGATAATCAACATTCAGAATTTTGAAATGAAATCAAATAGATCTTTGTGTGCTTTTTTCAATTATAGTTCAATATTATGATACATATCAGCACATTGGAAATAAACCATTTCTTTTGGGATTTTATTATACATGGTCACAAATTTTTAGATAAGAGGAATATCACTGTTTTTGCAGATGAGGAAATTGCATTTATAAGTGAACAAGATTTTCTACTTTCTGAAACTCAGGGTCTCTAGGGGATATTATAAAGAGGCTACATGTTTCCAAACGCTAATCTCACTAGATTTCTTGCAGTTGGTTAGACATCTAAGAATGCTGAAAAGCAGAAAGAAGACCTTCTAGAACCAGCTCAATAGCTCCTTTGAGAATTAAGTTGAAAATATAATTTGGATGCCATTTCTAATATCTATCTCCTAATAATGATAATGGTAGCTAGTATTTATGTAGCACTTTAAGGTTTATAAAATGCTTTACAAATATTTCATTTTATTCTCACAACTCTGAAAGATAAGCACTATTATTATCTCCATTTTACAAGTGAGGAAACTGAGGCAGAGGTCACACACCTAGTAAGATGGAAAGTAAGGGTTTAAAATAAAATAAAATAAAATGCACCATTCACCCACCCCCTATAAGAGTGACCATCCATGATCTGCTACTTTAATTTCATCTTGGCAGAATGACCTCATTCCTCAATGGCAAAAATTGGTTGCAGGATTGTAAAGTAGAAGAGAGACTAGAATTGTTCTGGATGATGGGGGACTGTCATTTAGGTAGTACTAGATCAGAAACCAAGGCCATTAAATTATACACAAAGATTCTCATGTGGGGGTTACATATTGACTTAGAAAACCACATATTAGTATTATTTATACCATATTGTATTTTTGTTTATTTTGTGGGCATCCACATTTGCTACCTCTGCCCAAGAAGACCTTTGAGAGTCTATGATCCTATCATTCAGCTGTTCACATCCTACTTATGTTTCAAGGGCCAGCTCAAGTGCCACACTTCTCTGTCAAAGAATTATCAAGGGGCAGCCAGGTGGCTTAGTAGATGGAGAGTCAGGCCTAGAGACAATAGATCCTGGGTTCGAATCTTATCTCAGTCACTTCCTAGCTATGACCCTGGGCAAGACACTTACCTCCAACTGCCTAGTTTTTATCTCTCTTCCACCTTGGAATCAGTATATTTATTCTAAGAAGGTAAGGGTTTTAGTAAAAACAAAATAAAACCAAGAATGATGGAATGCTAGAATTAGAAAGGCAGGTAGAGGTCTTTTAATTCAACTCTTCATTTTTTAGATGAGGAAACTGGAGTGACTTGTCCAGACTCACAAAGGTAACAAGGAACTCCTGCTCCATTCCTCACAGATCACAAGAATTTGCAGGTAGCCTTTACTGGAGAACTTACCTCCATTGTTTACAAGGGAAAAAAATATCAAAACAACCCCAAGAACCAGGGCCAAAGGGGAGTAAAGGCAAAATTAATATACATACAGAAAAACAGGAAGTGAGCCTCAAGGCTCATCATATCCCATAGTATACAATTAAAAATTTTAGAGGGGGTTAAGTTTAGCCTTGAGGCAATAAGGATCCACCAGAGGGATCTGAGAAGGGGACTAACAGTCTATAGTCAGACTTGTGGTTTAAAATTATTTTGGCAACTATGATGACCTTCCTGAATGATATAGAGAATACAAAATCACACTGACATTACTATTTGTTGACTAT